>NC_088358.1:31437500-31737500 GCF_036884655.1 Musa acuminata AAA Group
GTATTCTCCGACCTGCATTGTTCTCTCTGCATCTCTGCTTCCGAGATCACAGAGAGTTAACATATTTTTTGCTTCAGAGTAGCTGTCTTTCTTGGCCATTTTCCGCATTCTCCCACTTGCATTTGAATTCTCTACATGTCTGCTTCCAGAGTTCAGAGAGAGAGCAGTTCATAGTTAAGTAGCTGTAAAACATTAGCTGAACATAATGGTAAAAGTTTAGCATGATGGTATGGCTCACATGTGGATTGGTTGATATATGAAAGCATAATGATTGAAAGAAAACCCAAAGATAGAATGAATGTTGAGAGTCTTAGTTATTTACTTGAAATGAGATGATAAGACACATAATATTCACTAAGAGAGCTGTTTGCTAGTATGTTGATTAAGCTTCCCCCTTGACACCTCCTTATGCTAGTAGCTTGGATCTCCTCAGCATCTCCTTAAACTAGTAGGAGACACTGATTTTTTAACCAATGTAGCATGACAAAAAAATCATTTAAATTATAAAATAAGTGCAGCGAGAGCTTTGAATTGAATCCTATCTATTTGAGGAGCCTCAAAAGTGATTCAGTGAATGAAAAATCATGAGGCAGGGATGTTTCACATAGAATCAACTGGAGTAGCATGCATATCTAAGTAACCTCTAAATTGCTAGTTTCAGTATAATAAATATGGTATTATGGGCATTGTTTTTGTTGCTCACTGGCATTTCCCATCGGATCATCATACCTTTTAAAAGAACCGTGAGCTTAGCACTCAACTTACTCTAAGTTTCTGCTTCGCTCTCAGTCCCAAGCTCACTCAGACCTGAACAATTCACAACTTTGTCAACACCACCATCAGACCTTTCAATAATGTCAGGAAAAACCTGCTTCACAATTCTATCCCCCAAATTATGAAAATAAATAATGATAAGATGTTCATAGCAAGCATAGAGGGCATCTTCTAGTGTCTGAAGCCCATCATTAATGGGTATCCTAACTCCTAAGCGCTTGATATAGCTCTCTGGATCCAATGCCTACCTGCAATTTGTTTATCCACCAGATCCTCAATTAAGGAATTGCATGTGATATGGCTGAAATCAAGAGTTCCAAATCATCATCAATGATCATCAATCATAGGCATTTGTTCTTGATGGCAAATTCTAGATAAACATGCCAAAAGAAGTTTTTAAAGGATCAGTCCTCATGGTGATAAGCATAAGAATGGCTGAACTAATTGGCAAAGTTATATGGTAAAAGTAAATCCTTTTAAAGTTCACTGACCCCCTTGCTGAGACTCTGCTCAACTGAGATGTTTGTGTGTGCTTCTAAATCGAAGTGCATCAAAATACCTAAGAAGTTCAAGTGCCTTCCTCCTGACTTGGCCAATGCTCCTCTCACAAGATCTACAAGGTCACTTGTCGAATGCAACCCCTGCTTTTGAAGCAAATGTCATTTGTTTCCTCCCCATAATCACACAAATGCCTTTACCACTTCAAAATCAAGGCAAGAATCCAAGATATCTTCTGTTGTCAAACTCGCTTGTCATAACCCATACACTTTTTGAATTGCCACATCTGTTCCCTTTCATAAACAACAGTAATAGGAAAAAGATCTTTTTTTCCAACCAACAAGTTGTTCAAATTATAAGAGCAGTAATAGCCTTAATTTACCGGTTTGATTTAAAAAACCAGGTATAAAGCAATCTATATAGTGCAAGCATTCCAATCACATGAATCTAACATATAACAAAGGCCACATGAATGCTTCATGCGTCTAGATTACAGCAGAAAGCAACCACCCTAATTTAGTAATTAAAATGCTTAGAGAGCATGATAGAGCTGAAAAGTAATTCAAGATTGATGCAAGATCTCACCTGAGGATTCATGCGCATATCCAGTGGCTCATTTCCGAGCACACAAATCCTCTTCGGTCCATTTCTTCAATAGCATCCAGTCTTATGTTCAAGCAAAATCTCTCCGCAGCAATTCATCAAACAAGAGAGAGGCAAGCAGTCCCCTTGCATGCATGGATGACATCCGAAGATCCATCGAGATCCCAACGTCGCCGACATCCGGCAGATTCTCGTCGGCATCTTACAAGTGCGAAGCACATCAAGAGCGACGGTGCGCTGAGAACAAGGCGTCGAGCACCTCACCGAGCACGACGGGCACGAGCATGTTGAACCAACAAGCATCGTAATCCAACAAGGAACCGTATGATATACATGCGGATCCAGAGGGAACTCAGGTTGGGATTCTATATATCCCCAGGTACAGAAACTTGATCGGGGATCAATGTCGAGTTTGGGCGTGATAACTATGTTGACTGTGTTGTCACTGTTAACGCTGATAACACTGGCATTGGATTGCATCGTTGTTTTGAAGCCTTCTGTTGCGCGGTGGCATTTAAGTCAGCGCATTCCTGCTGAATCAAATGATATTGCCGTCGACGTATCGCTTCTGCTTTGCTACTAGGCGTGGGTTTTGTGACTTCTCCAAACAGCATGCTCTGCGATAAAGAAGGTGCTTGTTTTACTCTAAATCTTATGTTTCAGTCTCTGAAGGGAGACTTGGCAGAGAAAGAAGACGTATATTGTTCCTAACATCTACATTTTCTTGGTGATCGGAGCGATCCAACTGTACAAAGCGATTCACCACGGTATCCCAGAGGACATCCCTATGGGTCATTTCATCGAGCACCATATCCGCGTCGCCCGACAGCAAGCATGAATCAACAAGAAACATTAGAACGTACAGAAAACTCTTGATGAGAACAACTTTCCGATCTACAACGATATGATTTCTTATATGAAACAGCAGCAAAATCGCCAACTCATGATGCAGTAAAGAATATAGTATTACAAATAACCGGGAATTGATGCATCACATTCTGCTTCAGCATACCATTTGTTTCCTTGAAATCTGATCAAGGTGCATCTGGAGCGTGTACTTCTTTGAAGATCTCAACTAAAACCTCCATGTGCCAGGATGGTGCTACAGCAGACATTAAACCCTTTCCCAGAATCTTAGGGAGAGAAATCACCACTTGGTGGGAGGATTAGGAAGCAGATCAGATGCGGGTTAGAGTGAGGACGAAGCTTGCAAGTTCTTGAATGCACCAAAATAATTAACATCGGCGTAGAGAACACTCTCTGAGACCATTGACCCTCATCTCGAACTTGGAAGGCATAGAAGCTCATCAACAGAATCTTTCTGGTGGTGGTCTTTCGGGAATCTGAACCCACAAATAAAATGAAAAAACATAATGGTTAGCATATCATATATCATGATCTATTGATTATTATAGCTGCAGAACCAACTTGGACTAAGAAAATCATCTCACCTGGCACCAAAAAAAAAAAAAATCTATCAACTGCCTCGATAAATGATTAATGCATGGATTCAGCTGGAGTTTGTCGAGCTAAGTTATTAGACAAACATCTATCACTACCCACAAGAAATATTAAGACATCTTAGAAGATTAATTTCGATGGTATAATCATACCTCTCCTATCTTCCATTCTTCCTTTAACCAAATACTGTCATCTGGACTACCCTCTTGTTGCCCATCCCTGTGGGAGAAGTTTTGGTTAGACACAGTAAACAAATGACTCCTTAAAGATTGGTACATCATAACAACTAAACCTTGTATGAGGCATGAACTTCATTCTTAAGCATAATAACAAACAAAACTCCCTACAAGACTGTTCAAAAAAAAAAATGCATCCATCAACTTAGTCACCCATTTGCCAGTGTATATAATGTCATCGTTTCCCTTAAAAAAAAGATCGACTTGTCCTCATCTCAATAATATAGTAGGAAAAAGGGTATCAGAGGTGACAAGTATATATTTACATGGAAACAAGAATGATATTAAATATCTTAGTAAAAACCAATGGTATGCATGGACATCATATGCAATTTTTGTAGCAGAAACAAAACGGCCAAACTTACGTGATTGATGCTTGTTCAACAGTAACTGAAGAAACATTAAACCCAGTAAGAAGGTTTGGCTGTTGATTGTTCATGCCACCAAATTGCTGGGAGGCCAGTGGAAATGGTGACCCAGGAGACTTTACACCAATGTTAAATGTGGAGAGGCTTGGACTTGGAGTGTTTCCAGATGGTTGGGTTGGTTGCTGGCCAAATCCTCCTGCAAAGCTACAGCCTCAATAATAAAAAAGATTTCACACTAATTCTTTAGCCATAGTACTAAGTGAAAATAGAAAGGAAAGAAAGTTCAAATGTAGTTTAGCAGTAATTGTGCTAGGATGAAAATATGTGCAACATATATCCATAAAGGAACCCTAAAAAGACTCCCTCACAAGCCAAGGTCATCAAAATCATCCCCGGTATCAAAGCCACAATACTCGGTTATTATGCTTTGGCTGATTAGTGGGACAAATGCATTACTTTCTATATAATAGATAGTTTTTTGTAGCAACCTTTTTCCTGAGTTCTTAAAAACACAATTACACTTTATGAAGAAAGACGCTGGCAAAAAGAGGAAGACGAGAGAAGATGCTATCGCAATGACATAGCCCTTAGCTTAACTATCATCCGTGAGTTGCTAAATTAACTTTTGACACAGAGCAATATATTGTGACAAGACTCTGTACTTTCGGTTCTGTTATATGCACAAGATAATGAGACAGCAATAATGTTAATCTATAATAAACAATTCTGATTAATACCCAAGCTATTCTTAAGTTCACAAAATTACCCAATCAATATGTAACAGCAGCAACAGTAACAAAAAAGATGTACCTTTAATGAATGAGTCGTTAGGCACTAATGTATTTATATATAGTAATTAATACTAAGTAATGAAGGTGAGCTTCAAAATAAAGCAACTTCAGATCATATAATGTGCTATTAAATTCAAGAAAAAGTATGCCATTGCTACCCCACCTGGAGCCCCAAACTTCACACCAAAACTGACAGAATTTTGGCTGGCGTTCTGAAACAGGCTAGGTTGTACAAAACCAGTACCATTCAGAGTTCCTGGAGGATTGGTCCTGATAAGGAACACCAAAAGATTAGGAGAAAAGTAAAGGTATTTAACAGAGAAATTTGATATAGCCACAAACAGTGGAAAGAATTGTCCATATACTGTAACTACAGCAGAAGATATTGTTCAGAACAGAATGTACCTGCTGTTGAGCCCAAGATTAGTTGTAAGTTGACTAAAACTTGAAAACGAGGGTGCAGCATTACTTTGAACATTTGCAGATGATGTATTGTTCATGGACATAGGAGACTGACTCATCTGAGGAAAACTTGGATTTTGTGATCCATATGAATTTTTGAGTAAATTATCAAATTCATTCAACTTTGAAAGGTATAAGTTCCTCTCTCTCTCAACCTGCACAACAGCAGCAGGTTTTCTTAAGCATATAATGTACGATTGTTATAGGCAGGAAAAGAGAAGATATAGCATGGTCTAGATAGTGCAGCTATTCAAAGAAATATATTCTATTTAACCAAAACATCTTTCAGAAGTTTATGCAACATCTAAACCTATAATCCTTGGCTATTGTTAACTTGAACTTATCTACAACAGACCGAACTAAATTTCGACAACAGTATGTTCATAGCAAAGATCATTTAAAACATAAAACAAATATAATTAAAGCTTCTTTGTCTCAAAAACTGTAATCTGAGAAAGTGATACTAGTCAAGGGTGCCACATAGAGTTCGATTCTCAACATGTAAGAAAGATTGTGACCTCTCATTTGTCTTTTCATGTATGTAAATAACAAATTCACGACCCATCTTTTACATGCATATATATGTTTATAACTTTTATGAGTTAAATTTTGGCCAAAAAAGATGTATATTGACATACACACATGCAAAAAGCTAGTGCATGAATTTAATGAGCTCTCTTCCTATATGACTCATTTAGGGGGCCTAGTGTTCCAATTTAAATTTAATGTTACATGATCACATCCAAAAAAAAGGTTTTACCAGAGCACTTACACTATAATGAATAAATTGTGCCCTCTTAAACAGAACTCCAGCCCCTGAAAGTGGTCATACAAGTTTGACTAATTCCAGAAAACTCAAACTATGTGATCCATATAGCTTGTCTGATAAATTATCAAATCTCTCTCTCTCAACTCATATAACAACAGTAGATTCTTCAAGCATATATGTATAGTTTAAGAAGCATTTAGTAGTGTTGTATAGACAATCAGAAAGGCACTTGAGAATGGTGCAGCACAAATACATATCCAGTGTCAAAAAAACAATATTCTTTGTTAGCATATAAATTGATGTAGAGAGAGAGACTAGGCTTTTAAACTTACAATTGACTGAAGGCTTAATCCTTGTCTTGCATCTTCATAGGCTGCTGCTCTGAGTTCCTCAAAACTGATATCACCAACAATGTCACAAGGACCACTGGGGAAGCAAGGGCAAATGGGTCAAGCAGAGAATGCTACTCAAATGAGAAACAATTCATAAAATGAACGGTGACAATGGAATTATTATGTTTTGCTGTCAAGAATGTACTACAGGTAGAAGAAAATTTACTGTATCATTTTTATGCACATAGCAGCACATTCGATCGGCATATCAAATGGAAATTATTTGGATTTATTTCATTTATAATATTGTCAAGAACAAGATGCTTTCCATTACTGGAATGAAGTGTAACATACAATTTCATGTTAGAAAGCTATCAGTTATATTAATATATCCATACAGTAAGTTGTTGTTCGGACATTGCATCCAGATAGTAAGCTCGAAAACAGATGGCACTAATTGTAAATGTATGTTATCAAGAATATGATGCTTCATTACCAGAATGAAGAAAATGTAATGTACTGTTTCAGGTTTTTAGGATACATTATCTGTCTATATATTCAATTTACAAGCACAAGTGCACAGAGAGTCACGAATATTGGAGTACACTCACCAATGCAAGAATATAATTAAACAAACAGTACAATATACAAGCATAATTACATTATGTTTATGTATTACTGAAACATAACGTAGCTGTTTAGAAGTTTAAGAGCACATAAAATAAGGCAATTAGGTATTAACTGCATGCTTTCTAAGTTTTTAGCTTACTTCTTGCGGTGTCCATAGCAAGTAAGCTTCCAAAGAGGTGCTTCATTTTTATAATCTTCAACAATTTGCCTTTTGCATGACTCAGGATCTGTGCACCTATGTTTCAAATAATAAAACCAGTGAATACAACACATCCTACATTAGAGAAAGTAAAGAACAAAAAAAAGTTAAGCCGGCATAGAGGTAATGGAGCAACCAGAGTGGAAGGACAAGATTTACGCGCATTAGCTGGAGTGGAAACTCACTTGTGAGCAGGTGCTTGGGGTTGAGCCTCAGTATGTTGCAAGGAATTTGTATTTGTTGGTGTCAAAGAAGATGATCTTGTCCACTTGTTTTCAAATGGCTAGAAACAGATTGAAAATGCACAATAGTTGGTAATGACAAGATAAAGATCACTCAAGAGAATACATCTCAGTAAGTAATACTAAAAATTGTGCATGCTGAATATGGAGGTACACAATTTAATACCATGCTTGAGAAGTTTGGTCTGATACAAGCAGGATGAAAAAAACATAATCCATGTAAAGAATAACTAACCTTGGCTGGATTCTGGTGTTGAGCACCAAAATTTGATGAAGCTTTCAAATGTGTATTGTTTTGTGATTGTGTATTGTTTTGTACCCCAAATCCGAAAGGATTAGGCTTTTGTTGCTGAGTTGCATTCGGAAAATGTAGGGTACCAGTGCCAAATCCAAAAGGATTGGGCTTTGACTGTTGCTGAGTAACATGGAGAAATTTGCAGCGATCACCATATTGGCAGCTGAAAAGAAAAACATAATAAAAGAAACATGTCAAAAACTTATTGGTCTAAAATGGATATTCACCAAATAGTAAATCAAGAATTGCTTAGACATTAACTGAACAAGGGATCAAAAAGTCCAATATAATTTCAAAACAATGTTGAGTATGGGAATTAATTTATGCAGACCTCACTTAACAACTTTTTAAACAATATACAATAAACAGAAACCACGAAGATAGTAAAAACAGTATGCATAAACCCTGCTAGGTTGGATCATGTTTGTAAAGTCATCCTTCGTGCTCATCAGCTTTTAACAGACATTCTCAGACAACAAGGACACTTGACCCAACAAACGCTTCATGATATATATTTACTCCCCACCCTCAAATACAAATATCAGCCCCCTGAAGTCACCTATTTATATTCCATTATGCATGCCTGACCATTGAATCACATTTGGTAGTTCCGTCCACATTACAGCTCTCCGTAATTCCCATGCCTTCACTATTTAAGAATTTCAGATCTTAAGAAATAAAATAAAATCTTGAAACATTGTGAAAATATACATTTTGTTGTCAAACTTTCTACTCTAGTTTTTTGCTTTGTTAGTGTTGTAGACTTGCCTGAACTTCTTGAAATCCCTAGTTCATCTTCTAATGAAATAAGCCTTATAGATCTGCCTTATGATTGCTTCAGTAAATGAATATAGGGTTTTCTATTTCTATTGTGCTATCCAACACTGAGGACTGACGAGGCTATCTGAGAAAATTAGAACATCACAGTACGAGAATTACAGTGGATGCTATGTTCTCCGTTCTATAAGTAAAGAGATATCTTGTTTTAGATAATCTATGATGTTCACTTATGTAACTTGTAAGAAACATCACAATCATTCACAAAAAAGGACCCTTTTTTTACCAACAAAAAGGACTTCAAATGCATATACAAAATGGTAAGTGGATATTCACAGTCAAAGCTAAAAAATAAAAATTCATAGATATTATCACCACTAAACACACCACTTTTTATTTTACATTTGGCCAGATTATGAGATGATAGCCAATGACTTGTACCATTATTAAGAAATTTCAAGATGTCAAATTAACTACAATACCCATCTGAAGTTGAACCAAAACTTCATTTTGACCTTCTCCTAAAAAATACACAGTATTTCCTAAAAGGAACATTTTGCACCGACAAGAGCAAGCAAAACCTTCGGCAAGAACGCGAGAGAACAAGCACACAGAGGCAACAAAACTTCAAACGACGAAAAAAGGCCGCGTGGAACGAATTAGGGTTTCGCGACAGCTACTTAGGTATCATATTGCCTCTCCGGGGTTTTTGCTTCTTACTACGGCGAGAACAACTAACCCTAGTTAGAACACGGTGATCAGGTAACAAATTTGAGCAGGGAGGGATCGGATGTACCTGCCGCGCTGGAAATTCCTACAGAGTTCCTTCCTTCGATTCATCCCGCCGCCTCACCTCGCGCATCAGTCTGCGGCTCGAATCAGGGCCCGCCGATCGATGAAAAGAGTTCGGCCGTCGAATTGGATGTAGCGAAGAACAAAAAGATTCTCTTCCTCCCCTGAGTCTCTTCTCCCTTATACGAACGAGTCGAGCGCGGGGATCCGCCGCGACTTCTCTTCCGGGTCGGGAAAAGGGAAAAGGCAAGAACATGGAACAGAGCGTCGACTAGTTTGGGTTTTGAGGCGCGAGGGTTCGGACATCGAACGGTTGAGGACTCGTGTCGTATTGTGGCAAGAGTGTTACACCGTCGGATTTAACCGGTGAAACACCAGAATATTTTGCATATAAATCCTTTCCAAGCTTGAAATAGCACAGAAACCCCTACAGAGTTTAAAAAAATAGAAAATAATTATTTTTGTAATAGTTATAAAAATAAAAAATTATATTATTTTAGTATGAGTAGAATCACTTAGCCATGCTTCATAATTATAGAAACTTCAAGATACTACCCTCACTTGTTGGACTCTAAATTTGACATAACATATAGATTGGATTACATGATGGAAGTGGAACTTAACACTCGGGGCACAATGGAGGATGATTTTATCTAATTTTCCTGACCTTTGCCAAGAACAAGGTGGAGCAAAATGATGCATTCATCATTTATTTGAGAATGCAAGGACACTCATAAAGGTTTAGCAAATCCAGGTCCATCAGTTTAATTTCATTTTTCACAATACTGTACATCAACTCGAAATCTGATCCACTCCAACCCCCTGCAATAACTGGGAAATTAATAGAAAGAAAATGACATGAAGATTCTTATAGACAACAGAAGCTATCTGAAGATGGTACCCTCGGCTAGACTCTCATTAGGAAGGTCTTACATGCTCAACATCCAGCCTCATCCTTTTACTATCTTCAACAGATTCAGAATCACTCTCCCGGTCATTTGACTCATTCCCTCTTTGCTTCACAGAGTTAAGTGGAGAGGAGTCCACTCTTGCATCAGCTTTCTCTGTGAAGGGACTACGCAATTCCAGTGGGGGCTCTGAGCTAAACCTTTGCGTGGAGGAAGAAGAATTGTTTGCCTTTTGCTGCTCTTCAAGAATCTTCTGCAAGTACCTTGCATTTTCCTCTATGCGCAATTGCAGTGCTCTTTGGACCTAGAGAAGAAGAACATTGGGTTCAGAAACAGAGAAGCACGGTGCTGCTTAAATAGCCTATTACCTCTTTTCGTTTGAGGATATTCTGATTTCCAAAGCTTTATTAATAAACCAAAAAGTAAAATATGCTTCTCCAGTCAGAGCTACAAGCACCCAATGCTTACCTCAAGTTGTTCATGCAGCTGTTTCTGAACCTCTATTTGCATGCGTAGAGCCTCAGTGACTTGAATGCTCCTATCATTGAGACAAAAAGATAGACAAAATTAAAGCACTTGAAGAAAAGATTACAAGGGCATATTCGAAAGTGGAGTAATAACAAGAAAAAATAGGGGTACCTCTTCTTGGCCAAATCACCGTCATTACTAACCAATGATGATGATTTCTTATCTTCACGACTCGAAGCCTTTTTGTCTTCATAAGCATGTTAAGATATCAAGCATTAAATATCATAACAAGTTTACTGCAATGGTACTAAAAATCAAACCTCTGCAATTAGATAGTGATGTATATCCAGATAATATAGTTCATAACTAGTTTCTTCATGCCTTACTTTCCTATTCCGTTTGTCCTGGTTGTTGGAGAAATAAAGTTGGACTCTGAATTATATAAAGACCAACAAACTACTGTACTCACTTCTTCCAACATGCTTCCTCTAAAAGAAACATATAGTTTGAAGCAAGGTTCGCAATACCGTACCGTACCGGAGTTTCGACCTGGGCTCGGTACCGGTATGGTACGGTATACCGTTCGGTACACCCAGGTGTACCGAACTGACACGGACTTAGCTGGTTTTGCCTAAGTCGTGCGGCACCCTTGCGCGTCCGTCCGCAAAGGTCAGCCTCCCCGAAGCCTCCCATTGTCCCTTAGGACCAACAAAAGAGAGAACGGGTTAAAGAGAACGCCTCAAACGGGATCCACAAGCAAACATGTCCGAAAAACACTTCATAGACAAAGCAAATTACAAACAGACTTTACAAGCTCTGAACAGTGGCACAACAAAGGGTAAAATGGTCCATTACAGACCGAAAAGCTCTCGCACGTGTCTACATGACACAACCTTTATTTACAAGCCTAAAGAGGCCACCAACCCAACTAAAATGGGACTATTAAGCCTTCGGCCGCCCCTTTACATTCTGTACAAGGCATGAACATGCCAAACGACACGGACATACATAAGCATTACATCAAACACCTTGTTTAGAAGTTTGTCCGTGACATTCTCCCCCACTTATCCCTTCGACGTCCTCGTCGAAGCCTTTGTGAACACTGCAACTCTTCGCCTTTGCTGAGTCTTCAATCTTCTGCTCCAGCTGCAATGCGCCTCCTGGCTCCCAGCTGCTCTCCGCTGCTGTTTTTGAGTAGTCGAACCTTTGATCCGCCATGCTGCTTCAACTCGCCAATGACTCTGACTCTGGTGTGGGGTTGGCTGAGTTGTGTTGATCCTCGTTGATTCCTGCGGATCCACCAAATGAAGGAAAAGACCATTCTTACTGCGCCAGTTTCTCAAAATTTCCACATGCTGCTTGAACTGGGTGGATGCTTGTTGGAGCTTTAACAAGCATCGCCTCGCAAACTTCTGAAGTTTTGGGTCCTTCCTCCACAAAATCTGCTCATTGACTCTTCTTTCAGTTAGTTGTCACATCCAAGTAGGTTCGCATCACTTCCGCTTTCGATTGGCATTTCGTTGGGAAATGAAGCGGACAATCTACTCTCAGTAGCACTGATCACCGTTGGTGAGGATTTGACAACTATTGTCTTCCATTATCTTCGAAGGGTCTTTGAACTTGTGCAGAGCTCCTCTGCTGGATAGATAAGAGAACTGGGGTACTCGGTTTCGCCCATTCTCTTAAGAGTTGAGAAGGCAAAGGTTACTTGACTTCGCCCGCCTCCTCGAGGTTGTACTTCATGCATCGAGCTGGTTACTGGCCTTCGCCTGCTCTTTGCTCACACTTCTGAAGCACTTGAAGTGTTTGCACTCCTTGCGTTGAGTTAGCTACTGTGATTCACCTTCTCAATGCCATTGAACTTCTGGAATGCAGGAAGTTTTCACCCCAACTTGGAGTAATTCTCTGATAGATGAGGTCGCCTCTGGGATTGTACCATCTTCTCCATAAACCCTGCCGCCTACTCCACTGAGTAGCAAAGGTACAGCACCACGTACTGCCTGCTTCGTTCCTTGGTCGTGCACTCTTGCATGACCCGAAGTCCTTCACTTACGGCTATCTTGATGAGAAACTTGTTGACACCGATCTTACGAAGTTTCTTGGCCTCTGCCCTTCAGCCTTGTCTCGGTACTTGGAGATTGCATCTGCATGCTCCACCTCCTCGGCCCCTTTCACGACCAAGCGCTCTCCCTCCGTGAGAGCAAGGGATCAATGACTTTGACGGAAGTCCCGCCTCTGCGGTACCATGGCGCTGCCATGCCCATGGCCCTACTATCCGTCGCCTCGCATCTACATCCCTTTTCTTCACAATCAGTAGATATGCCTTCGTGACACTCCTCTGAGTCCACCTCCATTCTCACTGATTGCTTGATTTTGGGTAGCTAAGTCCCTCTGGACTTGTCGTCGCTTCCTCGCCCCTTTCGACCTCCTGCTTCAACACCTCTGTGTTCTCCAAGCAGTCTGTTTGGTCGATGGAAAGATAGACTGCAACTCCCATGCATGGCCTCTGCCATCACATTGTAGGGTTTGCACCGATTCTGTTCTCCTTAGCTTCCTTGGTAGCAACGTTCGCTTACTCGACCTTGTCCTCTGACTTGTCGGGCTCCCTTAAGCGAATATGAGCTCTGGAGCAGTCCAACTCTCCAGCTGCTTCGATCATACCTCTGCATGATCAAGTCCCTCTCATGGGACTCACTGGTACTTGCATTCGAACTTTTCCCTTGGTGGAACCCAGCCCCCATATGTTGATGACCAAGGTTTTCATCCGATGCAAAATTCGGTGCACGCCCGGAAGACCCGCCTCTGCGGTACCATGGCCTTCACTCCTTGAATCCATAGCCCTTCTTGCCGTCGTGTTGTTCACCAAAGCGGAGCTCCCAGTAGCTCCCGATCATACCTCCATATGATCTAGTCCCTCCCGGGACTCACTGGTACTTGCATTCGAACTTTTCCCTTAGTGGAACACAGCCCCCATATGCTGATGACCAAGGTTTTCGTCCGATGCAAAATTCGATGCACGCACGGAAGACCCGCCTCTGCGGTACCATGGCCTTCACTCCTTGAATCCATAGCCCTTCTTGCCGTCGTGTTGTTCACCGAAGTGGAGCTCCCAGTAGCTCCCGATCATACCTCCATATGATCTAGTCCCTCCCGGGACTCTGTCGTATGTATCGCATTGCCACGAACTGTCCCACCACGATCCGCTGCACCATGTCGCCTCCTGGTGACATCTCCATTGCATTCTGATCCTTGTGGAATAAACTCGAATTGTGAACCCTCCATGTGTGGCCTCTGCCAATACATCGCAGGGTCTCCTCCACCTTCGATTTTGTTCGCTCCTTTGGCAATCGACCTTCATCCACCCACTCTTGGGTCACACCTAGATGAAGCACCGCTCTAGGACAGTCCGTCGCCTAGTAGCTCCCGAAGTCCACCGACTTCACTGTAATTTGTGCACCATTGTCTGGATCCTGGGCCTCTGCCCCTACCAGCACAATCTCCGCTGCGCACCGCTTCCTTCATGGCAACTTTGAATGGCAACATTGTGGCATATTCTTCAAGAGTACCCGCCTCTGCGTCCTCTTGCCCCGTGCTAAGGCCTTCTGAACCCAACTTCGCCTCCGCAAATTGAGTCGCCTTAGTTCCTCCATCAAATGCTCCTCCGAGATAAGGTGCATGTGCCTAGAAGCTCCCTTCGTCTTTGGCACCATGCAAGATGAGTCCGCTCCGTCAGAATGAAGGACCCATGGAACAACATGATCCTACTCTTGCCTCTGCAAGAGTTCATGTCTTTGACCTCTGTCTAAGGAAAGCACTGTGCTTCTGCCCCATGTTCCAACTTCTCTGCTAGCTCCCTTCATGCGGCTTGGGTACTTCACCAAGTTACGCCCAAGTTGCTCCGCTCCTCGTTTTCGCATTGAGTCGATGGTGGCCCTCGTGCCCACCATTCCACAGGTCAGCCCTCCCTTGAGTCCGATCTCCACATCGACTCCAAGTGTGCCTTCATTTAAGTTGCTTCAGGTCGCTCCCCCACTTAATCTCGCAATGCATCCACCAATGCATTCTCTCGAGCGAGATCATGCGACAACTCCTCGCCGCTTGCTCAGTCCATCGAGCTTCGTGGAGTTGTTGTTTGTGAGGTACTCCTCCTCAACATGTGAGGTCCGTCTCACATGATTCTCCCTCTGGAGAGCCGGGACTTATCCCTCCTGGATAACTATCCCGTTGGAGCAACATTTCTCTTCATTTCGGAGACCACCATCCCCTTGGACTACTCTGATCTGCTGAACAAACTATGCATTGTTCTGCCTCCTGCAAACGCACTTGCTAGATTGCGACTCCACGTCAATACAGCCCCCACTGCACCCCTCAAGGCCTAGCAACATGCTGAACTCATTGCACACTTCAGCCTCCTACGGACGTATCCTACGCTTGCCAAAGAGAAAGTTTCAATGCTCCATGGCGCCGAGTCTCGGTCGCCTTGGGATGGCCACAAACATTCCGTCGTCCGCATACAAGCCCATGCATGAGTACCAAATTCTTCGAGTTAGCAATTCCCCTCACCTCTGTGAGCTTTGCATAACTCTTTTGGTCGTTGCGCAACTCATTCCACCTTGCATGGTCTCATTCTTACCAAGCGCCTCGCTTGCCTAGAGCACCATCAAGTATAGTTGTCAACGTTGAGCCGTAGCTCAAACTCAGCCATCCCAACCTTTGTGCGCTCCAAATTCTTCCAAGCTTGCCTGTTCTCGTGGTGCCTCTTGCGCGAAGGGTTGGCCATTCCTCTGAATGCCAATTTCAGATGCCCGCTCCTCTGAGCGACTCTTTTCCCTACATCTCCATACCCGTTTTCCCTCAAACGGTCGCGCGTTGCTGACTGCCCTCAACGCAGCCCCGCTAGGTCCCCCACGTTTGCATGTCTAAGTGTTTCTATGAGTGCTTGTCCCGCTCTGATACCATATGACACGGACTTAGCTGGTTTTGCCTAAGTCGTGCGGCACCCTTGCGCGTCCGTCCGCAAAGGTCAGCCTCCCCGAAGCCTCCCATTGTCCCTTAGGACCAACAAAAGAGAGAACGGGTTAAAGAGAACGCCTCAAACGGGATCCACAAGCAAACATGTCCGAAAAACACTTCATAGACAAAGCAAATTACAAACAGACTTTACAAGCTCTGAACAGTGGCACAACAAAGGGTAAAATGATTCATTACAGACCGAAAAGCTCTCGCACGTGTCTACATGACACAACCTTTATTTACAAGCCTAAAGAGGCCACCAACCCAACTAAAATGGGACTATTAAGCCTTCGGCCGCCCCTTTACATTCTGTACAAGGCATGAACATGCCAAACGACACGGACATACATAAGCATTACATCAAACACCTTGTTTAGAAGTTTGTCCGTGACAGAACGGTATATTCAGGCGTGCCGAGTACTGTAGCAGCGCTACAGTATTACAGTACTGCTACAGTAACAGGCGGTCCGCGTACCGGAAGCCCGTCGGACCGGTACTGCAAACCATGATTTGAAGTCTATATATCCATTTCCATCTTGAAGAAAGAAGCCAAAAAAAATTGATGGGTGCAGTCAGTCATAATCAATTTGAGTCATCCTCAATTTTGTGCATCACTATTGCCAACTTGGATATTAACTGTGTATAGCATCAGAGAACAGATGGCGAACTTGTTCCAATTATCAAATGGCCATGTAATTGGACTTTCCCATTCAAGTTTGACAAGTTTTACACTGGCATGTTACTAAAACAATATTGAACATGCACAGTATACAACAAACAGATAATTGTGCGCTCTGTTTATTGTCAGAATTACCTTCTTTCGCCTCTGGTAGGTACTTTGCAAGTCGATATTTCTGCAAGTCATGAACATGTATGAATAAAATGGTGACGATGACTTCTGCAGTACAATCTAACATGTGAGAGAAATTACCTAACCAGAATTACCTGCAAATGACTCTTTACATGGTAGATAGTCAAACCTTCAACATTCATAAGCTTTAGCACACCCTTTGGAGTTGCCTCTGCATGAGAAAACACACACAGATGAATGAGATGAAAAATACATCCAGCGATGATGAAAGAAAACAAAATGCTTACTCTCAGCACCATCAAGCTTGTTCACAGCTTCGACAAATCGCTCATGAAGCTCCAAGGTCCATCTTAATCTTGTTTTATTTGCAGCTGAAGCTGGGTTTATGGAGGGGGGTGTATGCAATTGGACTTTAGTGTGAGGTTTTGAAGGCTGATCTGTCTGGTTGTGGTTGGCAGACAATGGAAGAGATGAGACTTGTGGTGTCTCATATATGTCCTAAATAAAGAAACAGCGAGTCAAATATGAAACAAAATTCTTTCCCAATTGGACATCCTTAGACTAGAACTTCCACAAAAGTATTGTCACATTTGTTTGTCAAGAAAAAAAAAACAGCAGTTTTTCATGTTTAGCCAAATTCTAGACCATCCCTCGTGTGTGCAGTTCCCGGACAAACTATTCAGATAGGCTTAATTTGAGTCCCTTTTCCTCATTAACATTGTTGGCCTGAAGTTGGAGGCTCAGCATTTAGGAAGAAATACCAAGAACTTTAATTAGAGGAGGCGACAAGATATTTAAAATCCCCCGGTGAATAAGAAAACGGAAAGAAATCAACAAAATACTTACATCCAAATGAGGGCTTTCCCCATTGTCAGTGATAGCTATGCCAAGTTGTTCAGACAAAATTTGCAATTCTATTTGCTCGTTAAGTGCTAAGCCACTACTCCCACAATTCTCTCCATGGATGCTACCATCTGAAACTTCTCCAGAGAGATTAAGGAAATCCTTCATCAAGTCATCTGTGTGTTCATCCTCACCACTTGTTGCACTTATATCTCCACTAAACTGCAGCGGAGAGTTAGAAGATTGAACAGCTGAATTCTGGTGCTTACATTTTGGAGGATGAGGAAGGAAGGGTAAGTTCTGAAGTTTTTGACATGACTCTGAACTAGTAGAAGATGAAGAGTAAAGGCTGGTACAAAATGTAGAAGAACGAGAAAACATGTGCTCTGGATATTGAGGATGAGATACATAAGAACAAGAACTTCCTGGTTCAGGCCCTGAGCTTGATTTCTTGGTATGCAAAGGAAGGTCCTTACTGAAGCTGGATGAATTGTGCAACACTGTCTCGACATAGGAGGATCTTGATAATTTTTGGCAGTCTTGTTCATTGTTAAACTGAACTGATAAAGGTGAAGAATGACAGAGATGCTTTGTTCCTTCGGGAGAATTATTTTGTTTAACTGTAATCAAACTGTGGCTGCTCATGGTATTTGACTAATAAAACATGGTACCCCCACACTAGCTGAACAAAAGAATAGACAGTCCTCTGAGATTCCAAACCTACAAAATGATCACCTTTATCAGCCAACTTAGCAAGAAGAAAAGATATTCTTTGAATTATTAAATTACATGAAGCACCAATGTATAAGAATCAGATGACATAGACTAAGAGGTGATAGTAGGAGCAGATGTCTGCATATCCAGCAACATTCTAATAATTAATAGCTAAAGTATGTCCATCCTTGCTGAAAAATTGCAGACATGTGTGCTCTTTCAAAATTAATGGTTGTGCACATTTGGTCTTCCCCAAGGCCAAGCATTGGTAAGTGTAGAGCTCATCTATATTTGGATGCTGTCCAATAGTACTTGTTATAGTACTTTAGAAAAATCAAATATCATATGCTATATATCCATAGAATTCAAGGTTCGCAATACCGTACCGTACCGGTATTTTGACCTGGGCTCGGTATCGGTACGGTATGGTATACCGAGCGGTATACCCAAGTGTACCGACTAGTAACAGATAGTCCGCGTATCGGCAACCGGTCGAACCGGTACATACCACCCATGCCGGGCGGTACAGTTCGGCTTTTATTATTGGATTGATCTGCTGTATTGTAGCTTCATACATGATCAGCCTCTGGCTTCATTGTCTCTTTTGTTTGTTCCTCTTTTAACTTTACTGTTTTGTGAGGCATCAAACATGAGCTATCCCTCATCCTCATTGGATCAATAAATGTCATCATCCACTGTTTGTCATAATTGGAAAGGACATGAAATCTCATGGTGGATCTCAGTCTGCTGCCTACCATTTGAAGCACTCTGCAAAAACAATGATTCCAAGATGTAATGCTGTACTATTTTTTTTTTCCTCACCATTGGAATTTGTTGTTTAAAAAAAAGCAGCTCTGTGTTTTTAGTATTTTTTTTTTCATGACAGCAATTTTTTCCTTCTTTTTATGAGGAAAAAACAACCTTTATTTTTCATAAAGAAAGGTCAAAAGCTGTACAAGAAAGTATTTGAAGTACTCTCCTCTTCCCAAACAGCAACCCTCTCTGATGCTTAATCTTCACATTGAGCTTTATTACACCAAACAGTGAGGATTAGTCGAATCATCAAAAGCTAATGCTGTGTTTTGACATGATGAGGTAATCAATCATCTCAGAAACGGGCGGCGTAGCGAAGCACTTCTACTATTGAAGTTACCAAATTACCCCCACAAGAAGTCTACATTTACCGCGGGCTCTCGCTGACATTTCCGCTATTATCTTCAAATCGAGACCTTTATGTCGAAAGAAACGATTAGCGAGTTAAGACACCCACGAAAGATACCCGAAGGACGCCGTCAGCGCAAAGTAGTCAGTAATCGAGGGAAAGGTCTCAAATCATTGCAAGATTGACAAGATCGACGGTCACGATCATCTGGGTATATTTGTGGTTGCGTTTCTGAGTCTGAAACAGCGTTTCCGGTGAAACGGTCAATTTAATCAGGACGACCAAAGTTGCCTCCCTACAAGAAGGGGTGGATCCTATGAAATAGTTCTTTGACCGGATCGCTTGTTTTTAGCATCGTGACCGTTGAGTTCCCCATACTTGCTCAATTTTTACTGGAAACCGTCCGATTAAAGTAGGGTTCAAACAACACTTGGAGAGGATCCTCGCTCAAGCATTGGATACCGTTTAAAGCTTGAACTCCCTTCCCTCGGCAATGGCGACTCGACCTTCCCTCGCTCTCCTCTCCCCGCCTATATCGTAACCCTAACCCTACTAAGAACTCTTCTTCGATCTCTTGTGGCAGTTTCTCCCGCCCGGCATGGCTGCCGAGCGCCCGCGAGGATCGACCCCGCGTCCGGTGATCGGGAAGGCAGGGAGGTACACGGTGTTCATCACCCCGCCGCCTGCCTCGAAGCCTTCCGAGGCCCCGAGAGCAGAGAGCGCCGGCCCTGCAAAGGCGTATCCTTTGCTTGTCGATGCTCTTCATTCGCCGCTGCCGGTCCAGGTCCCGCCGAAGCAGTTCGATAAGGTGGACGCGAATTCGTCGGGATCGGTGTTCGGGTTCTTCTGGGACGCCATCGCGAGGGTCCAAGATGGTACCTTTTTTAGATTTAGCGCTTAGTTCGTTCGTTTTCTTGCGAGTTCGCCCGACTTTTGATGCTTTTCATTGTAGCGCATTCAAGCTTGGATGAGCATTTGGCAGACTGGTTTGGGTTGAACCAATCGAAGTACCAGTGGGCATTAAACGATTACTATGGGAACAATGGAAAGGTTAGTAACTCGTTTAGGTCATAATTTCGGAGTTTGATTTTCCTTTTATTGTCTTTTTTGTGTTTAATATTGAATATGATGTTATTATTTATGATAATCTTGTGTTGATATATGCGTTGTTTGCCAATATCAATTTGTTAATCTCTGAACACCGTAAATTTTGAATTGGATTGTAAAAGGTGAAAACTTATCTGATTACTTCTGAATGATAGCGTAGCAAAATGTTGTCAGTTGTATTTGAGTAACCTTACTTTGGTGCGCCAGGAAGTTGGGGATTGTACTTGGAGTCCCCTTTTCTGTGTGTTAGAGGTGAATTTTTCGATCCAATGACAATGGTCTAGACAATTACTGTCATTTAACATTGGTAGTTCTTATAGTGGATTTTAAACAAAACGACCTTGTCTTAGATGAACAAATATTTTCTATATATTTAGTAAGTGGGCACAAAGTCATTATTTTGTGAAGTTCCACTTAACCTTCTGCATCACATCGTGAAAGACTTTAATTTGCAGAGAAAAAAAATGATATATAAAGGTACCCAAAGAGTATAAAACTAGTTTCTGAGTTGATGGATTATTCTTTTCATTAGTAACATTTACTATAACTAAAGCTAGTTGTTGGAAAAGGACTACATTAGGGGATAAATCATATTTATTCTTTGTTTTGAGTTGATGGATTATTCTTTGTTTTGTTTCTTGACTGTTATTAAGATGGAAAGGGAAAACCAATATTCGTGCTCTTTACCCTTAGTTAATATTTTTTGTCTTGAAAGAAAGAAACCATTCATTTATAAACTTAAATGGGAGCTACATCAGGGGAAGTTTGATACAAAAAGAAAGCTAGTTCTGTATCCAATCAAAAGCCAAGAGTCCTAGTTCTAGCAAATTGGTTGATACATAAGCAGCCTAACTTAGTGATCTAGACCAATGAGACCACTTAGTTACATTTACAACTTGAGCAACAGAGACTATATTAAGGATATTCCACAAAGGCCACAAAACATTCACATAATGGTTTACATCACTGGTAAGCCAACATTTGATGGATGGATTCTCAATGGTCATTGGAAATTACTGGGGTTGATAGCTGGCAGACCCACAACTGGTGACAGTTTGGTGACTTGTAAATTGCTGGTTGGTTATTGATTGAATCTTGCTGATTAACGAGTTGCTGGCTGGGATACCAAATTGCTGGTGGGCTAGCTATATAAATTAGTCTCCTAGTCTGCAGTTGTTAATAGGTTGATTTCCACTCAATTTGGGTTAATTGGAACAATCAATAGTGGGTAAGCAATCGACTGTACTGGCTTGGCCATGACCATTTGCTGGTACATGACAATGGAACATGTTTGGCTGATCAGTTGTTGACTGGGGGCAGCCTATTGCTGATGGATTTACAGATGACAATTTTTTATATTTGGTTACCAATGACACAATCCAATTGCTGTAGCCATCACAGAGCATGAATATACTTATTAGAAGAGTCTAATTCTGATCATTTTGGATCTCCACAATCAGAAGTCAAAAAAGTTTAGGTAGAGTTTGAAGATTTCATCTGATCACCTTCGATAAGGTGACTTGCAAGATGGCTTTGAATGACAACCAAATAAAGGTTGGCCACTTCTACCAACTGCTACCTCTGTTATCCACTTTCGGCCAATCAAACACACAATGCCTCTGCAGGCAGCAGCCATGATTTGTGGTTGTCATATCTTGCAGTTGTGGGAGCCGAAAAGTGAGGACATCCTTCTTATTGCATTTTATTGGGTCATGTAAGGCATAGCTCAACATTGAGGTTCTTAGCATGTGATCTTTCCTTTATGGCAAATAACCTGGCTTCCCAGGTGGATTTATATTCAGGTCACTGTGTCCGTCTTCTCTCTCTGTGGCATTAGGTGCCATCTTCCTTTTGATTCGGTTATCTTCCTGCTGTGTCTGGCTTCTCAGATTTGTGGAAGTGCATGTAGCAGAAAATGTATCGCTGCTTGTGCAAAGGAACCTTAAAATGGTATAAGAGTATGATCGATTATAGGCTTGACATTGTGGCATGCCTCCTAACATGTTTGAGATTATTGTGATGGCTTTAGATGATATTGCAATGATGGTGCATTGAGGATGGCCATCTTTTCATTAAGCAATTTTTCCTTTGCTTATGATGGTACAGTATTATGCTTTTGTAGAATGCTCTTATCTGTATGGGATTAGTGTGATGGCCTTTGATGGTGCATTATGCAAGGTCATGTTCTTAATAAGGCTGGTACTCATATTTGAACTCTGCATTCCTTTGGCTTTAGTGATCATCTCGTGCATCACTCTCCCTTTATGTTCCGATGTATTGATTGTTTGAGGATTGAAAGCATTGCGTTGGGAGTGCATCTTGCTATGTGGTTCCAAAGTCTCAAATTCCTTATTTTCTTGTTGCTGCAGGAGAAGGAAGGTTGCAAACTAAAACCAGTTACCAAACTGCAATCTGTCTGATTAGTAAAAGAAAATCTGCTTGATGAAATGCCATTTCATAAGAACACTACAAAGGATTATTCGCTCGCGATCACCATCGAAGCTCTAGTGCCATAGCTTTTTATCAAAATGAGGTGGTTCATGAGGCTTTAATATGTCAGAGATGGGAGTCAATTACAAGTAGTTTTGAGTGCTCAGAGTTTCTTGATTTTGATTGCCCCTATCAAAACCAGTCATCTGAGACTTGATCCAAAACAGCCAGCTTATTTTTCCAAGTCCATGCATTGTAGATTGATGCATATTAACCTTCTACTTCACCTGAATGATGTTTTTTTCTTTGTTCCAGTGGTGTGAATTGCTTGTTTTGTGCATGAGATACTCTACAGATCTTTGAACAGTTAACACCGTAACAGTACCTTTCACTTGTTCTACCTTTGCCAGGTACCTGTCAGGTTTGAGGAACCTTGAAAAGAGATCATCTCAAGCTGCGTGATCGAGGAAGGAAACACACAGAGAAGGCAGAGAGGATTGCAGCAGCCATGCCTCCATTGGACAAGGTAAGTCAAGATGTTGGAAGGGGGACATGGAAGTCACCCACAAAGAAAACATTTCAGCACCTTTACACATCACCTACTGCTAGGAAACACTAAATTCATGGCCTAAATAGATTGCAGATCACATCAAACTCACTCGCAGAGTATGCGCTTCAAGCTGAATTCCTTATTAATGGTCTTGAACTACTTGACTCACTGTCATCTGTTCCAGTTCCTCTGCTCGTGGAAGTATTTTCGCTCACGGTACCTGAAGCGGGGCTCACACTGAGGGAAGTCATGTACTGGAATGGATTCGTAGGGGGCACGATCTCCTCTTCGCCCTCGAGCATCCTCACCACGCTGCTCATCGAAGGTCTGGCTTCCGGCTGATACTGCACGCACCACAAAGCCACCTGACACATCCGCTCTGCTTTCTCCCTGTCCTTCTCCTCTATACCGCAAGCTGACACTATGTTCTCCATTTCGCCATGCTCAAACTTCTGCCACACCCACCGAGGGAACCACTCAAACTCCTGACTCTCAACTGATTCCAGGAACTCCAGGTTCCTCCGCCTCCCCAGGATCTCAAACAGAAGCATCCCGAAGCTGTAGACGTCGCACTTATGAGTCACGGGTATCGGCATCCACAGCTCCGGCGCGGCGTAGCCGGGAGTTCCCCTGCCGCCGGTGAGCGTCACGTAACTCCTCTCCCTGTCGCAGAACTTCGCCAGTCCAAAGTCGGCAACTTTGGGGTTGAAGTTGGTCGTCAGGAGGACGTTCGCCGGCTTGATGTCGTAATGCACTATCTTCTGCTGGCATTCCTCGTGCAGGTATCGGATCCCCTTGGCCGTGCCCAGCGCGATCTCCTGCAGCTTCCCCCATGGAATGCGGTGGTTCTCGTCGAACAAGAACCGGTCGAGGGATCCATTCTCCATGTACTCGTAGACCAGTGCTTTGATCGACCTGTCGAAGCAGAAGCCGTACAGCTTCACCAGATTGATGTGGTTAGTTCTGCCTATGGTGCCGACTTCCGCCATGAACTGCTCCTCGGCTCTCTTGTTCATGGCCGCCTTCAGAACCTTGACGGCCACCGGCACGCCGTTGGGGAACCGGCCTTTGTAGACTACTCCGAAGCCGCCGAATCCCAGTTTCTGGTCATAGTTCTGAGTGAAGCGCTCGAGATCCTGTGCAGTGAACCTCATGGGCTTGTCTCTCATCATGTCATCGAGGAATCTCTCGATTGGTTCAGCTGCAGCACTCGAGTCGTTCGTTACGGCAATACTAATCGAAGGAGGTGTAGAACCGGGAGCATTGACGGTCTCTTCTGCTGCTGCTGCTACTGCTATATTGGCAGATTGCGATCTCGTCTTCTGGTAGCACCTCACGATGAGGAAAACTATAACGATTATGACGACGCCAACCACGATCGACAATACTGAGATTACGAGAAGAACATGAGGATCCAATACTGACAACATTTGCTGCAAAAAAGTTAGATCCGCTTACTTATTGCAGTGACTGCTGTTGCGGTTGTCACCTCATCGCCATTTGAGCTTGATGATGGGGTGCTGTTGTTTGTAGAAGACATGTCTGCTGCCATAATTGAGAAAAAAGATATCATCTTTGAGAAGGCCAAGAAATCTACTTAGATATAGTCTTTACTTGTGTCAACCATTAAAGCTGCTTCAGTTTGTGATCATCTCCAAACGAAAGGCCTCGAGCTTGCACGCTCTTTGCATGATACCAACTGCAATTTGCATGCAATTGGCTCCATCGAGCGTAAGGTCTTCCAACCTTGATTGGCTTCGAACTCTTCATTACTATTCTGATTACATGTAGTTGGGGCTTTGTGCTATGTTTAGGTTCATGATGCATTGACTATGTTTCTTTCCCCTTTGTGAGGGATACTTGGAGTGCACACAATTGTATCCAACCACATCTACGAATCAAAGCTTATAAATCAACTGACAGTAATCAAAACACAATATTGCTACAATTACTTTCCACTAAAGTTCCTTTTGTCGACCCACCCCCCAAAGAGTTGTCCACCTTTGATTTACAATATTCATGAAGCATACAAGAAAGGAAAACTTGACAAACTTGCCAGAGCAAAGCCAAATCATGATTCCTTAAACTCTTATTTTGATTTTAAAGCTCCTTGAACCGAAAGATGAATCGTGAAGAGGGGGAGATTCCAAAGGGAAGCCTAAAAGTAGCTGAAGAGAGGATGGTTGGAGTACAGGGAGGGAAACTTACCTTCTTGATTAGCTCTGCAACAGCTCAACGTATCTTCATCCACCAGTTCTTCTCACAGCTTCAGGTGCAATTACTGAAGCTAAAGGTTGTACCAGCAGAAGTGTTAGATGCACCAAATGCGTGGTATAGAGAAGATCGAAATGTGTTTTCCTACCCTCCAAGGAATCATGCCTGCTATAGTAGACTGCTGACTATGTCCAAGAAAGCAGTATCTGTCACCTCTTTGGTCTTTGTGGAGGTTCACATTGAAGCTTCCAAGTGGGAGGTAAACGTTTAACATGAGCTAAGAATCCACAGAAAATGGTGGTTGTCGTTTGTATTGGTTGCATGTTCATGCTACCCTTTGCTCCTAGCATAGTCACCACACAAATTATAATTAATGATCGATCTGTAGTTTATTTTATTGTTATAGTCATGAGTATCATCTTTATTCAACAAATTCATATCGTAAGGAATCGTCAACTTGGGGATAAGTCCATCCGATTTCAGTTTTAACTTTACAGGATTGACCATGAAAAATAATAACTCTCTTTGACGAGAATCATACAACATTTGTCATCATCATCTGTAAGAATTCGCTCTCGGATGGATCTCACATGACTTTGCTCCTTCAAAATGGATCGCAAAACTGGTTTTTGGGATAATATCAGAGTGGGTCTGAACATTATGATGGCTGAAACAATTAAAAGGTGTCATTTCAATAATTAATTCGTATGGTTTCCATCACATTTAAAAGGTGAAGCTTTCAACTGGTTGGCCTTTGACTTTGCTATGGTGATGGCTGAAACAATTCAAAGTTGGAGATTTTTTTGTTGACTCAGAAAAGTATCTGCAACTGTTTGACACGCTTCTTGCTTGTTTCTCTCTGCAACTCCGTCTGATACATCATCTGCATCAGACAACCTGAACTGATGAAAACATATAATATGATCTTTTGTCAACCTATTGTTCTTCGCTTCTGGAATATATGTTAGTTGTAGGAAGAAGAGGAGGAGATTTCATATTAGAACCATTACAACTGATTAAACTCGGCTTTAATCTTACTTGCAAGAACAGATAACTGATGCCAATGAGTTGCATAAACTTGGTTTGGTTTTGTGGAAAAGCAAATACCAAAATTAGTTTTGTATTTTTGTACAACAATTTGTGTAGTTAGTCGGATGAAATCCGTACATGATAAGATCAAATTTGAGTTGATGAAATTGATTCGACCTAACTCGTATTTCAAGTAATATCATACTCTGAAAGAGAAAAATCATCAAGTGTTCAAGACCTCCATAAGAGAGGAATATTTGCAAAAGCAAAAAAATATTTCTATTCTGTATCCTAAGAAAAATGATACAAATATTTTTTACTTTTTAAAATATACTTAAATCGAATTCTGAACACTTAGCAATAAATATATATATATATATATATATATATATATATCGCTCGATATTCAGTATCGTACCTTATGTATAAGAAATAAAAATATCATAAAAAATACACATAAAAATTAGGTAGATAGTACTCAAGCCAAATCAAATGAATTTCATCAACTTAAATTAAGGACTAAATTTGATATTATCAATAGATAATTTATTTGTTCTTATTCTTAAAAATAATTTGAAGAATTATGATGCATATACTAATATTTAAGGCGTGTATAAGAAATAAAAAGACCACAAAAAATATGCGTAAAAATTAGATCGATCTGAAACATGCATACTATTACTACATTAGGACTAAGGGTTCGGGTTGAACCCACATATATTAGTAATTGGGCCAATTGAGCCGAACTATAGGCATTATGACCCACAAATTAGAGCCGGTGATGGATTTGCGGCTTCTTGTGCAACTCATTTCGTATCATGTCTCATGATCGCCTTCGAAGAGAGAGTGAGAAAGGTACGGGCGGTCCTGGCATGCAATGCTTGCAATAAGAAGTTCGAGGACGACGTGCAGTAGAAGCTTCACCACAGATCCCAATGGCACCGCTAGAACCTCAAACGAAAGGTAATTGGTTCTAATTACTAGCTTCTTGGTGCTTGAGATATCCCGGTATTTGCCTATCGGATGCCCGATTCTTTCGTTTTCTTGAGGATATTTGTTCCTCTTGTGCCCTATCTTTTTGTATTAGATAAGAAATTTGTCATCTTTTTCTTACCACCGAGCTGTTTGTGACATTTTCATTTAGTTCTTCATCGAATTGTTTCATCTTTGGGTTTGGGTGGTAATTATGATTCAATTGGTTCTTTTAAGTGGAGTACTTCCTAGAAGAACCTCAAAAAGGATGAAATTAATGGAACTTGTAATGGTTATTAGTTAGTTGGATTCTTTCTCAAGTTTGAGAGCATCACAGGAGTTGGGTCCTTCGGCTGCAGGAATTTCCACAATAAAACCACTTGTTGATTTGGATGCTTCTTGCTGTTTCATTTGTGATTTAAAGCATGAAAGCATAGAAAGCTGTATGGTCCATATGCAAAAGAAGCATGGATTTTTCATTCCTGATGTTGAATATTTGAAGGATCCCAAGGGTCTCCTTATGCGTGTTGGTCTAAAGGTGAATGGTCTTCTTTGTGTTCTTTATGCTCAATACTTTGCTCTTGAATCTTTTCTGGTTGAAAACATCCTCTTCTCCTCTTCTATCAGGTCAAAAAGGGATTTCACTTGCTTGTACTGTAATGATAGACGCCCATCCTTACCAAAGTTTGGAGGCTGTGAGGAAGCAAGCATATGATTGCTAAGGGTCACTGCACATTGCGCTATGGAGATGGAGGTGATGATGAAGACAGTGATTTGGAAGACTTGTATGATTATAGCTGCAGGTTTTTATTCTAATTAGTCTATGTTTCCATTCTCTTTACTTTAGCCATTTGTGAGTAGAGGTAAGAATTGGAGGTTTTGTGTAGAAATGGAGCAGGTTCTTGACTGCAACAGTGACTTTTGTTTTTTTCCTTTCCAGATTGCTAATGTTGCTTTCAAAATTCATGTACCCTGTGCAAGCATATAACACTTGTAGAGAGTCCCAAATTTCACTAGAGAAATTGTAAGTCAAGTTGGAATTATTCCGAAACCGCAAACCAGTTCATTAATATCTATCCTGTGTACAAAATTATTGTGTGCTCATTATCTTTACTTCATAGGCTTCTGTTTACATTAAGATCCAAAGGCACAGACAATGTTTAGAACTTGGAAGATAATCACCTCAAGAGACATTCTGAATGATACAATCTGTAGTTACATAATGATGACTACTTGTTTTTCAGCAATGAAACTTATGCATGAGAGTAGTATTTAAGCATGCTTTAGTTTCTAATACAAGTCCATACAGTTTTAGATTCGCATTCACATTACTTGATTTTTATCTGACATATTAAGATTTTTTGGAATCTGATTATTGTGTCCCCTTTTTTGTAGTTATGTTGATGAGGATGGTAAGCAGTTGGTGGTATCAGATGACATGAGGAACAATGTTGAACTTGGGAGTGGGGGTTCTGGCCCTATCATTACAAGGAAAACTGAGAATGGGGTTCTCATTCAAGCTCTAGGATAGCAGGAATTTCTTCGTTATTACTGCCAAACTCCACCGCTAAGAGACCTTGCATTAGCCCTTTCATTGGCTTCAAGGTACCTGCATCCTCTGTATCTTGACTCCATAGATATGTATTGATTAGTAAAAATTCTATAGTATTTTATGAACAAGCCTATGATATGATGGTTGTATGTGTTGCTTAGTTGTCAAACACTATATGATGAAGGAACAAGTTTTATGGTGCTTGTTTCACTTCCTGTCTCTGCCTGAAAAAGCTTGGATCTGCTTGCTTATTTAGATGAAGTTGATACAAAATGAATAATAACTTTGAAATCAGCATGAATAGCATAAAGAGGTAACATATTTATGCAAGTACTGTGTTATTGTTGACATTTCTGTTGTCATTCTTGTGAAGCTTTTCTTAGTTAAGCTGCATTCTTTGTTCGATTAATTAAGGTATCAGGAAATCAGCATGAATCCCATTATTTGTCTGCAAGAGGTAATTGGCTTCCAGATGTGGACCTTTGTTTAATTTCAGACTATGATTGTGGTTTCTTTTAGCCACTATACTATCTGTATCTAAACAATGTTTTTGACCTTTTCTGGTCTGAATAAGCTGATCCTAATTTTATTGTTGCTGAAAAATTAAGAAAGCTTGTGTCAGTAACACAAACTCCATGTGCAAGTCTCTGCTTATTCCCAGTAGCAATGAATTATGTCAGCTTATGGTTTTCTTGTGGTCTACTCAAGTTGTCTGACAAATGAAAGCTTTTGGCTGAAAGATAAATTCTAGAACCACAAACTGCACAACTCAGCATAACAGCTTGCAATAATACAAGTTATGATGCTGCAGGAAACAGAGGATGGACTTGGCAACAGTGCAATACAAGGAGAAGATTGTGGAGATGAGAGTTCTGAGGGAGATGAACCGGCACGGAGTTGAAGCTATGCGCTCAAAGATTGGGATGAAGAGTAACATATCATCAGAGACCTTCCAAGGAACGTTCCATATTAGTCCTGCAATGGAAATATCAACTTATCAAACATCATCTCCTGCAGTATGGGGAGAATGTCTACTGTACCATTAGATCACACAAATTTTAGGTGTTCATGAGAACCTTTCTGTTAGTACTTGGCCAAAGATGGCAAGATTTTGCAATACTTTCACATCTGCAATGTGTACAGTGGGTGATGCAGCAATTTGGCCGACTTTTTCTTCCTGTCTTATATTCACCAAGGAAGCTGAGGAATTGGAAATGTTTCTAATATGAACCCTGATGCTGTGCAGTAGCTTCTTAGAGGTGTTTGTCTCCTCATGACTCTCATTATTCATTTCCAAGGATCAGAGCAAAAGCTTCTGAATCATGCACTCTATTATTTCTGAGTGCGTTGTGATGTTTTGATGACATTTAGATGTTTTGAATGGTCTGTCATCACTCTCCTGCCACTATCGTTCATTATCACCGATACATCAATGATTTTATAATATCATATTTTAGTACTCAATGTAGACAAAACTATAAATTCCACAGTTGTGGGGCTTACTATATCTGTTTTGGAATTGTTAGTCCTGTTCTGCCCACCCCCTGAATTGAATGAGGTGCACAAGAAGATGGTCCAAATCATTCCTTGTGCCCAAGTATTCTGTTATATTTATCATTGTCCTAATCAATCAATCAAAACTATTGAATCTCTGCCAACCATATCTTTTTTCAGCTCTAATTTTTCCAACAATATTAGAACAAAATAGAGTTCTTCCAATAACAATTACTAATATTAGCTTGTTCTGATGCCAATGCTTGTGTCTGCAGTGGGTATGGTCTGGACCAAGCAATGATGCATGCACAGGAGGTCCACCCTATGCATCAGTAACCCCCTCAGCCAAGTTCCCTGTGAATACAGCAATGCATGCATCCTTCAGTTGACTTGTCAGAGTGGGGTTCTTTGGTGATGCGATGGGTGTCTTGGATGCAACAATTTACAACTGTGCATTGCCTCAAATGAAATCTATCAATCTGTAGATCCATCAGGAGCTCTCATGTTCCCAGTATTGATTTGTGTGTGCTGTGCCAACTATGCTTTGACTGAGAAGCTGTCATGCAAAGATGCAGAACAACTGTACAAGAAAAAATACCAGCTTGATCAGATCTCTCAGGTGTCCCTGAGGTTTGTCAGTAGAGATTCAAAGTCTTGGACTACAGAGTTCTTCTAGGGAAGAGCACTGTTTAGGTCAAAGAAGTGTACTCTCAGTGCCAGTGCATGCATCAATGGGAATCACAAGAGTTTGGAAGATCTCACCACCTTCCTTATCTCTATCTCTCATCAATCACATGTCCTTGTAACTTGTATGGGAAGCTCAACATTATTTCAAACATCTGCACGCCACTGCTGTTGGCATTGTTTGTAACTCTCATCCATGTGTTTGAGAGTTAGGTTGAGCTCCAAGAATGGTAGGCAGATTTGAATTGGCCTATGCTTCAGAAACTGCAGAGGTCATACATTAAATGTATCATTTACTCATTCTAATGTTAGCGTGGGAATATGAAAGTGCCAAACAATAATAATTCTTGATCCCAAACAATCCGTGAGTTTCCAGCTTGGCCATTCATCACCTTCAGCTGTTGGGAGGTCATTATTCTGCAACTTGTCTGAGATAGAGCAGGTCCAGGTTGGTATGAGAAGATACCTCCTGTCTTCCTTGAGAACGTTGTCACTGGATCCATGTCAACTTCCTCCTCATCAAAGCTTTTTGGTTTATGCACTACTCCAACACACTGATGCCATTGCTGCTGTTGTTGTTGTTGTTCTTCTTCTTCTTCTTCTTCTTCTTTCCTTTCCTGTCCAACCCACCACAGTAGGTGGGCAAAATCCAACCTTACCTCAACCAATCATTTAGCTTCCTACCATCCAAAGCATCTCTACTAATCTTGTCTGTCTCGAAGCTGGACAAAAAATGCCACCTACACAAAAACTGCTTCATCTTCCTTCTTCCCAATTGAGCAAATAATGGAAGAGAGTCCGGTGATGGCGTTCTGCGCAGACAACCTCTTCTCCACTTGTCTCCAAGCTGCATGTGTTTAAGATAATATCAACGTTGCAGTGCTAATACGCTACATTGCTTCTCATCATCCCACACAAATGGGCTATCTATGAGAACTGTGGTTGGGAGCTGCCCGTCGAAGACGTCGATGGAGTATCGCAATCATCATCGTCGTCATCGTCATCATCGAGATCATCGAAGCCCCCAAACTCTTGTTCGTCTTCTTCCTCGGGGATCTTCCATTGATCTTGCGAGATCTCACTGCCTTCCAACAGCTCCAATACCTGCCAAAACCACAGTTTCATGAGATCACAGTCCCCATAATGCAGTGGGCTTAAGGCTAACATGACAACCTAGTGATTGAAGTGTGCCAGCAGATTCATCATTTTGGACCCGCAAAGTGTGTGCAGCAAATATTGTAGACTAGCAAGAGACACATTCCACTGACATCCTGCAGTCTCACTATTGACCCCATTTGTTCTGCTTCACTGTGCTCTACCGTGTCAGTGTCTGGCAATTATGCTTCGTGCAAGAATCAACTATTCTTTAGGAGAGGATCAAAGAAATCTCGATGGTAAAACTGCTTTAGCTGTTCTACATTGTATCGAGCTCAGAACACTTGTGAGCCCCCAGTCGATTCTGAGCGTTCGATTTGGTGTGCAAGACCGAAAGAGCCGCAGAGAGAAACTGAGTTGCGGCAATTGCAGCTTACCTCGGTCATGGAAGGGCGCAATGTTGATGTGGCTCTGATGCAAAGAGAGGCCGCGAAGGTGAGCCTTCGCAGCTGCCCCATGTCGTACTCTTCTCCTAATCTTGGATCAACCAGCATCTGTATCGTGTCATCTTTTAGGAAAGGTCGGGCCTGCAAAAAAGATGCGAGTTTGTCGAAAGATCAGGTCATGAACTAGAGGAACAGAGTGAATGAGGCACAGGAATCCTGGGTCTTACCCAGCTGAGCAAGCTCTTGTGGGAACCATCCACTGGCTTCCTCCCTGATACCATCTCTAACAGGAATACGCCGAACGCGAAGACGTCCGTCTTCTCGCCCACGAGTCCATGCATGAAGTACTCCGGCGCCAAGCACCTGTTGGCGTCATAAACTCCATTACATGCTGCCGGTCCTTTCTTGAATCCAAGAAGAAGACGGAGATGCGTACCCGAATGTCCCTTCGATTGGTGCCACGGCACGGTGAGTCCACTCCGACGGAAGCCATTTGGCGAGGCCAAAGTCTGAGATCTGAGATTGGATTCAGACACCGAACGCGTTGCATGATCGCAGGAAGTCATCGGATTGAGCAGCGAGAAGGTTCTATGAGCGGTACCTGAGGTTCGAGATTGGATGTGAGGAGTATGTTGGAGGCCTTGATGTCTCTGTGGATGATCCTTCTCTGGCACCCCTTGTGGAGGTAATGAAGCCCCCTGGCGGTGCCGAGGGCGATGCTGTGCCGCAGCTTCCAATCCATGGGGGGCGAGTTCTCGTCTGCAACACGCACAGAGAACAGATGTGAGTCCACCTCCACATCCGTTGTTGAGGCCGTGGCAACCTCTGCAACTCGTCGAGCTTACTACCGTGGAGGTTGGAGGAGACGGAGCCGCGCGAAGAGAACTCGAAGATCAAGTGGAGGTCGCGGTCGATACAGCAGCCAAGGAGGGCGGAGACATTGGGGTGCCGCACGTGGCCGACGGTGCCGAGCTCCGTCAGGAAATCCTTCTCCCTCTGATCGTCCGTGGAAGCCCTCATCAGCCTCTTCACGGCCACAGCCTGCCCGTCCGCCGTCACTCCCCTGTACACCTCCGCGTGCCCACCTCGGCCCACCAAGTTATCTGCTCCAACAAAATCCGGGAGCAACAAGCACAAGATGAAATTTTGACAAGCGATTCTCATCGAAACACTCCTCGAATCCCATAAAAGACAGACCTTTATGAAAACCATTGGTCGCGCTGTGGATTTCACCATAGGAGAAGCATCTCCAAGTGGGTTTCAGGGGCGGGTTCGCATCAAGCAAAGGCTCCATCAATGTACTGGCCCGAACAGAGGAGTCATCCTCCTCCGTGCTCGCTTCTTCTCGGCTCCTTCTTCCAAGAGTGACCGAGAGGAGGCGCTTGAGCCTTCGGCTCCTCGTATACAACTGCCTCATTCTTCCTCTCCGCCTACCGTCTTCTATGCAAAGGTTGGAACGCAGGTGGTGACCCAAAACAGAGAAGGAGAGAAGGCGACGATCAAAATGAATGGAGGTAAGGGTGTAATGGCTTTAAAAGCGGTCGTGTAGGAAAAGGCGCAGATGCTTTGCTTTCTGAAGGATACAAAGGAAGCATTTATTCGCAATGGTTTGTATTTGGTATCTGACTCCTACAGTGCGAGCAGAACGATGACACGAAGACCCGACGACACCACAAAACGTACCGCCTAATCTCAACTCTCTCTCTCTCTCTCTCTCTCCCCATAGATCGAGACTTCACTACATATACGTCATTTCTTATGGTATAGCTGAATGTGATTCGCATGTTTTTGTTGAGCTTCCTCGACACAAAGGACTAACGTTAAGTAATGTCTCATTGGCTTGTGTCTATTCATCAACTCTCGCATGTTAGATGTGAGGGTAATCGTACATCCAAAGAGAGAGAGAGAGAGAGAGATCATCTTAAATCTCAAATTTATATATTGCTACTTAGCTCTATTAACGAGGAAAATAAGATAGATCATCTTACAATATATTTATCACAGTGAGAGTTGTAATCCTCTGGACATATGACTCCCACCAAATTAGTCGATCATTACTCGGGTGCTTGAGATCGGTTGAAAGGGGGCCATGGCGGACTTAATTACGGCTCCCCACACAGCTAACGGCGGCTCCCAAATGGGTCCGATCCCATTCATTGGACAATCATATCCATGCCCACATTTCCTCCCTCACCACAAAGCCTATCGACTTCCGAGAATTCGTCAACATAATAATACAAATATGGTGTCATCAACCATGGCGAGTCGAGGACGAAAGAGAGAGAGAGAGGTAGAACGTCCATATCACGTCCACAGCTGTTGAGATAAAATGGGAGGAGATGAGAGTTGATTTCGTGGAGGAGGAGATGGAAACGTGGTTGTAATATGGAGGGACAACAAAGCGGTGTTGCGTGTTTGAAGCTTTTGGGTGTGATTAGGGAGTGTGTTACGGAGGTTCCCATGACCACGCAAAGAGTAATGGTGTGAGCCTTTGTCCTCGAGGTTGATGCTTGCTTCCATGAATCCATCACCTAATCACTTGCTCTATCAACTTTTTATTTATTTATTTATTATTTTTTTTAGCTTTAATAAAAACGTCTGAGTAAATCATAGCCGGAATGTATTTTTCGGGGAAGAATATAATTTCTTTTCGATAGATATAAGGAGGTCAAAAGAAGAATTCTTTTGTATTTACTATTATGATTCGCGAGAGATTTCGGGTTTCTCAAGATTGAAAGGATTGTTATACAAACAAAGTAATCCTAAAAATTTTGGATCCGACGAGAATATATGTATATATATATTGCATATCTTTAAAGTTTCTTTCTAATAAATTTAAAGAAGTTGAGAGAAATTTTTTTGTGGGATGGAATGAGTTAAATACGGGTGTAAATGTAGATAGATAGATAGATAGATAGATGGGAGGTGGGTTGGGAAACCGTACGAATAGATGAAAGCATGGCAAGAGTAACCCCTAACGATGCAAGCCTTCAATGCCGGTTTAATGTTTTGGGACCTCCACCATTAAATGCTCATTGCGTTTAACTGTTGAGCCTTCTCTTCTCGTACTTGTTCTCTCCTCATATCATTTCTCCCCTACCACGAGAAGGGGACACGATTTTTCGTGTTTCTAATCCTTACCGATATGCAATGGACGAGTTCGCGAAGAATTCGGACTTCTATTTAATTTTCGTGTTTCTAATTCTTGTCTTCCTTAAAGATATCGTCGAAAGTTTGAGAGACTTGGTGATGATTGATGTTCGAGTTAATTAGAGGGTGTTTTATCGTAGGAGATTGACGGTCGAGTTACGCTGTCTTTTCTTTCTTGTCTATCCTATTACGTTAATTATAATGTACCTCTGAAGAGGATAATGAAATGTTCATATATTTGGAAGTAATCGTAGTGGTAAAATAGATCCAACAACTATCTCTCAACATGATTTATTAGTCTCGAAGGTTTGATATGTGACCAATGTGTCATTGGATGGATCGACCGATCAACCGATACATATAAATCTTCTCTCGTCAATTGTATAATAAGAAAACATAGAAAATTAAATCAGTCATTGGATCGATTGTGGCTGACGAACGTCAAGATCCGACGGTCGATAAATCCTGACCGTCAGAAACCAACGGCCCTGATCGACCCATGTAAAGGGAAGTTACGGTAGAGCTACCCCAACACTTGACGGAGTGCAGCGACGTGACGGCAGACCAACCGCTGCTTGACGTCGCTACTGCTGCTTCGTGTTCTCCCCGATCGATGATGAAGGATTCAAAGTCTGCGTCCGGTCATCTGTCACTGTTTGGAATCGAAAGCAACGCCACCAAATTGCATTGAGAGGTGGAGATGAGTAACACAACGATGTGTTGGGTGTCATATCCATTATTGATCACTTAATTAACGAGCTTGGCATGAGACGATTGTCCTTTTTTTTTTAGTGCAAATTGTTTGTTGCAGCACAATAATAACTCCGAAAACAACATGATTGTGTATCGTAGTCTCATACGAGGATGAGGACGATGACAATGACGATGGTGGAACAATTCATCACATTTGTTGATATAGTTTTCGATTGTTCGATGTGTATTGAGGTATCTCACAAAGTTTTGGGTCAACAAATGGATTCGGGTTGGAAGTCCTATGTTGAGAAATAGTTTAAGAAAAAAATTCTTTTGATGCTTAAGTTAAAACACAAGTATATCAGTGATCAGATATATATATATATATATATATATATATATATATATATATATATATATATATATATATATATATATATATATATATATATATATATATATATATATACTTCTTCGAACAAATGAACTGAAGTTCTTTTATAGATGATTCTGATAATCATCGACATCTAATGGGAGAGTTATCCAGTGAAAACAATTTCATAGAGTCGTCGTCGAATGTTATCGAACATTAATTATAATCCAATAAAGCGTCGATCGATCTATGATTTATGTATCGAGCTAACATAACATTACATGAACTAACATAACATTACGTGACATTCGGTGGTCATCAATGCGTAAGATATTTGGTATTAGCATCACAATAATTGACTGATACCCCCCAAATACCTAAAATTCCAAGGCTTAATTAAGTCGCCTGCGTGGTTGCTAATCCTTTGGGCCTTCATCTCCGACTACGACCCACTCTTTCTTTAAACAGAGCATCAATATTTAGATGGAGAGATTAAAGTGGACTTCTGTGGGAGTAGTTATAGAGAGTTTATAATGTATAGCACACTAGTAGATATGTGAGACAACTCATTGCGTGATAGATGCCTTTTAATGATGTATGTTGAAGATAACGATATGGATAAGAGTGTGTTAGAGATTAAACTCGCATCACATCACTAGAAAATTATAGAGTTGGACTACGATTTGGCTAGCAACTTATGTTGGAGATTCCAAGTGGAATGTGACTCGGGTTAATCAGTAAATATTCATTCGAATATCTAATGTAGAAGCTTCATGTGAAGTGTCATTGATGTCAAAGTCAGCATCACCATTTTGATCATCGAAGTTGATTGTGCTTACACAATACCGTTGCTTCAAATATTGCTAATACCAAGTCAAACCGATCGATATGTATTCGTGCAGAACAACTCGATCACAAAGAACAGCATTTGCCTCTCCACCATCCAAATGTTCCACCTCTCCAAGTTTGGCGGGAGACAGCTCCAAAGATAGCAACTCCCTCTTCCTCCTATATATATATCCGCTCCTCCTCTCTTGCATTACAGCTCCCATCGCAAGCAAGCCTTGTGGCTAGCTAGTCCAAACCCTGATTCTTAGCCACAATGGCTTTTGGAGCTCATGCCTCTGTCCTCTTCCTCCTCCTCTTCGTCTCCTCCGCGTCTTCCGCCTTGGATATTGTCGAGATCCTCCAACCATTCCCGGAGTACTCCACCTTCACCAAGTACCTCACCCAAACAAAGGTGGCCGATGAAATCAATCGCCGCAAGACCATTACCGTCCTCGTGGTCAATGACTCCGCCATCGCCCCCCTCTCCTCCCTCTCCGGCGACGCCCTCAAGAATGCCATCTCCGTCCATGTCATCCTTGACTACTACGACCCCTACACGCTCGATAATCTCGCCAACAAGACTGCTCTCCTCACCACCCTCTTCCAAGCCTCTGGCCACGCCACCGGTCGCTTAGGCTTCCTCAACTACACCGAGCTACCTGGGGAGCAGATGGTATTCGGCTCGGCCGCCCCTGGCGCCCCCCTCAACTCCGAGTTGAATAAGGTGGTCGCCGTGCGACCGTACGACATCTCGGTGCTTGGGATCAGTGCCGCCATTGTGCCATCCGGCTCTGGTAGTGTTGCAACAACGTCGCCCACGCGAAGGTTGGCACCAGCTCAAGCTCCGACGATTGCACCAAGGAAGAAGACAGGTCCTAGCGCTCCCACAGGAGCTCCAAAGTCGAGTCCTACTGTTGCAGCTCCCGTCGAGGGCCCAGCAGGAAGCGCAACGACGCCCACGGGAGCTCCAAAGTCGAGTCCCACTGTTGCGGCTCCCATCGAGGGTCCGACGGGAAGCGCAGCGGCACCTGTCGACGGCCAGAATGCAGATGCGGACACAACTTCATCACATGCAAAATCAACAGAAGCACCGAGTGGCTCAGACAAACCTTCTTCGGCGACGAGAACTATTGTCAATGCAGTCATGGGGCTTGTCATGGGAGCCTACGTCTTGGGAGCTCTTTAAAGCTTATGAGGTGTGTAGGACGGGTTCTTTTGCTAGCACACATGTAATATGGGTTTCAAGGGTCTCATTATTCTGGTTTGGACACTAATTTAAAGTCTATATAACATTCTTAAAATTCTATTTTCCCTCAGCAAAATTCTTTATTCTTTGATATAGATTCAAACTTCAGATGAAGCACCTAAAAAAGGACACTCATAAGTGAAATGCAATAATTGTGACACGTCCCATTAATTAGTGGTAGGACTTAATCATTGCCTAATAATGAATTTACACAGGATAAAAGATGTGATCAAATTTTAGCTAAAATACAACTACAAAAAAAAAAAATGAATCCTGCAGATGGTAAAAGCTTCTTAAAGGGCACAATTATGAGATGATAGTAAAGCTTATGGATAAGAGACTGAACCAAGAAGTGACCTACAAGCATCCATCACAAAGGGAACACAAACAAGAAAATTATAATGAGCTTTTAGATGAGTATACATTAGTTGCTAAATGCACATCCGTTGTTCGAGTGCCAAATGAGGCCAACAGAAGTGGCTCACCGAAATCCATGAAATTTTTTTTGCTCATGCTCACTCGGCATCTTCAATCTCTTCATCTTCTGGTACACCGCGTAGATACAGAACGTTGTTGCACCTGCGAACGAAACAAAATTATACGAACCAAAAGGCAGCATGGTCATGATTTCCAAGGATCAATATCAGCAAACTTGTTCTTGATAATGCAAATGTGGTTAGAGAGACAGATGACATTGTGTGATCGGATTTATGTTTTGCATCTAAGGTTACAACTAGTTCATCATGCCTTTTTGAGTTACATATAAAATGAAGTAATAGTTTGCATCATTCCTCGTGTTCTTACTCTAAGATGCACGAGCAGCCTACTGCTTGTACCCAACAGCAGAATATGCACAACTTCGTTACCTTATCAGAATCTCCCCCAAGTTTCCAGTGAACTGCCCATCAACGTATTCTTCAGTGTTGGCCAACTACAGTAAAATGTTAACAGAGTTAAAGCAGATGTCGGTAAACCATCTCATTCCGAATCTAGTATCATCAGTTCAAGCAATCATCTTGTTTGCCAATCGTACTATACGAAAACCAAGAAAATAAATAACATTTAAGCATTGAGATATGCCATTTTGTTATGAACTGATGAAATTTGTTTAATACCTGTAAGTTCATATAGGAATCTACTGACACGAGATAACCTGAGATAACACAGACAGAAAATTGAATTATACAAGCATTGACAATATAGATGATTTTGTTGGAAAAACAAAAGCATATCAATGGCTCAAACAAGATGATATGCATCTAAATTACCTTTGTATTCCATTCCCCACTTCAATTTCACAATCACAGGCTTCCCAGTCAAATTGTTCAGAAAAGGTTTTGGGTTAACTGGCACAGTCTGCAATAATAAACATGAAAAATTGGTGACTTTAGATTTTTGATGTTGTAATAAGGTCAACAAAAGTAGTACATATAGCCTGCCCATAAAGTATGGTATATACCTAGGTAATAAATGTTAAATTTTGATTAGCGTATCAGAATCCACTGGTATGATCATAAATGATTGGTCTATTGAAGTAAGGGACAAACGATGCGTACAAAGAGCAATTATGCAATCAATATGAACTAATGACTCGCACTTACTACGAATTTATTGTTGAAGGCCAATTATTTTTGCAATGATATATCCCCATCATGATAAAATTTGTATGAAATCATGGCCCCAAGTTGAGATAAAAATTACATCTGATGGATCCTACAATCACAAACTTCAGTGATGAAGAAAATCCAGGGCTTCTAAACTTATCATGTTTAGAAACTTATCCAGAAGATTTCTCGTGTCACCAAAGAATATGATTAGAGGAATAATCTTGAAAAGGGTGAACTAAGTGCACAAGGTTCCTGCCAATGCAAGGTATGGAACCTTGTCGATTTGACCATAATAAAAATAGACCCATATGACCTAAAACATAAGCATTAACTCTTTAAATTTCATCTGGAGAAGCAGATCATTGGCATATTAAGTATTGTAATAAACCTAAACCAAATAAGTTGAATTGTACATTGGAAAAATGACCAATGTCATGATTTGATCAGAGAGAGTAAGAACAGAACCATTCTTCATATTAGATCACGATCAGCAAAGGGGTTCATTTGCAGATGGGTGCCACTGTCGAAAAAATTTTGACAATCCCAGAACCGTTAAAGAGCAACCTGCAACCTTGCATGGACCAAATGTGGCTACTATTCTATCCCAAGACATATACATTGGCTAGCTAAGAAGCACGGAATATGGACACGGGACACGAACACAACACGGACACCCTGGACGACTTGACCTCAACAAATAGGTATGTCCCGTGGCCCATGTCCCATGTCCATATTCCGTGCTTCTTAGGTAGCCAATGTATATGTCTTGGGATAGAATAGTAGCGGCATTTCCTTTTTATTATCTGGAAATTTGTTTCGCCTTTTGCCCATATACAAGTGTTAAACGTACACAATATTAAAACGCACGACAAAGATAACAGTGCATACAGCAATAATGATGACATAAGAATTATGCTACAACAACTACAGTATATTTAACAGAATACAATTTTTGAAAGAAAGAGAAGAATAAAAGATTTAAATTAAGTGTGCTATGTTCTTTCTGTATTACTAAGCCCTAGGACTGCATCAAGAAATTTAAAATCCAACTCTCTACATATTTGGCATCAATTGGCACCAAATATCAAAATATTTTTCTTCTAGTGTCAATTATGGACCTTTAATTACATATGCATGGAAACTAGCTGAGACTTCAAACCGGACAACGACACAAATCTAACTTCCCATTCTCGTCATAAATTGTTCTTGCTCACAGAAGAGATTTTGACTGAATCTGAGATTCCTGGGTGGGAGATCCCCAGAAACAAACCAAATTATAGACCTAAAGCTTCTGATGCCATCAAGAGAACCTCGAAATGAATTGAACCTACGTAGGCATCTACAATCTGGTATGTAATCTCAAATCGGAAAAGGGACAACAGAGAAAGAGACAAGGGGGAAAAGAAACTAACCGCCATTTGCGAGGAAACGTGAAGCTTCTAGGAACGGACGAACAACCAACGAGAAGAGGAAAGAGCCGATCTTTCTTAGGGTTTACCGCCTTGCAATTGAGACGGAGGAGGGTTTTTCTCGAGTTAGGGTTCCAACGCTTCACGTTCCGACCCGCCGTGGGCTCATACAGTGTAAAAAACCAGACCGATTAATTGGGCTTCGCCAAATAAACCGGCCTTTTCAACACGAATTTAGGGCTCAATCGACCCAGTCAATGCTAGACCGGCTCATTTAATTGGGCCCAAATCTGAACCGGCCGATTGAATTGAAATTTTACGACTACAGTCAGACGGTTTCTACTGTGGTCGTCTGATTCGGATCCGGACTCTACTATATTATCGGATCCAACATCAAATCAGATATCATTAAAAAATATAAATCGAATTACCAATCACAACACTTGTTTTTGTCGGATTGTGAATGTTAATCAAACTTAATATAGATAACATGATTCTTTCGATCTTTAGTAATATAAAATTATATTTCATTGTATCTTTCTTCGTCTTATACATCAATAATTTCTAACATATGTAATGCATGTTTAGCATCAAACAGAAGCTCACGTGGATTGTTTCGTGACAATGATGGCCACTATGATGCAAAAGAAGAAGAAGAAGAACTGGTTAGTTGACACATCAACATAGCAAAGGACAAAGGGAACTTGACAACCTCTATGATATGTATCACTGTTCGCATCAAAAAAAGATGATGAAACTTGGTGTCATGTAGAAACACTTGTACATTAATTAGTGGTCATCTATAAGCTCATATATGAGGTAATATTTCCAGCCAATTTGTAAGATGAAGTCAGTCAGCACAACCACACACATTGGTGATCTGAAAACACAAGAGACATGGGGAATTAATTGCATTTAATTGGATGTACTACCAAGTGGTAGCCAAAGCCAAAACTTTAGCAACATACATTAAGCTGTCTATGTGGATCACATGCTCACAATAGTTAGCACTGATTTGTCTCGTAGAGATGATATCTAATGTACTCCTCTAAAACCCTCAAATATTACGTAAACTCCTTCAAAATATGAAGTTTCATTGATAGATCTATGTATTATGGAAGTCCAATTTTCAAAAATAGTTAATAATTATGATGCAGTAAATAGAAGTTATATATATATATATATATCCAGCAATACTGATAGGAGCAATGTGAAGAATAATCTCATACTTCAATGCCGGTTGTCTCATTATGCCATTGACTGAAGTAAATAGAAGCATGTTTACGACTACAATGATAGAGACAAAGCAGAAAAGCAATAAACACAGTTCGAGTAAACCACAGAGAGACATCAAGTACTGCTCTTAACAGTTGACATCTAAACTTAATGCATGTATATCTTAACAAAAGTCGACATCTTCTATTGCCCTCCACAGTGTTTCCGACGACCGGCCTTTGCAGGGATTATTCGGATTCTCTTGGCTACACGAACGAAATCCCTGAAAACATGGGAACAAGGAAATGGAAAGATCATGGCGATGTTTGTGTTTATGGAGGAAGAATGAAACAGATACATCGACTCACTTCCAGTTAAGGTCACCCACGAGGAGCAGGTCGTCCTCCATGTCTTCGTAGGCCACCATGTAGCCAGGTACTGCGTTGGCCAGCTGCAGCTCCTGGTATCCCCCGTCTCCATGTCCGTCGCCCCCATCGAAATCGACGAACATGCGACGCAAGGCCTTCGCCAAGCTCTCGTAGCTGGTGTGCTGGTCGAGGTAGATGCGGTGGCAGATGGAGCGCCCCTCGAGGACGACGGTGACCGGGGGGACGACCGACGCAGCCGCCTCGTCGTCCATGGCCGAGAAAGACAAGAGCTTCCTGCGAGGGGGCTGAGCAGGCACTGCGGCCGCACCGACATCCCCGCACCGTTGATGGAAGGGAGCGGCGCCGGGGTGCAGGGTCCCTTGCTCGTCCCACCGACGCTTCGGCGCTGCATGGTGCAACTCAACCCCGCTCATCCTCGTCGCTGAACCCAGGCCTTGCTTCCTAGCTGCCACCCCTCCCCCCCCACCTAAATAATAGAGAGAGAGAGAGAGAGAGAGAGAGAGAGAGAGAGAGAGAGATTAACGGGGTGAAGTGTCGTAGTTATGTGCAACTACCACACTGTCGAACGAAGAGTAAAGGGTGTGAATTGAATGCTTATATGTCTTTCTAGTGAGGCTTTGGTGCGTAGCAATATTTTCTAAAGGCAGCGCTGTGGTTGCTTGCAAGCGAGAAAGAAGACGATGCCGTTGCTATGATGAGGGCTTGTGGGTGGGGGAGATGGAAGTGATGGGTGTTTGTACTGTGTTCTACTGGGGATTGGAGGGAAGGCGTGAAAGAGACGTCGGTGCCCTTTCTTCTTGTAATGCCGCAGCGGCCGCCGAACGCTTCGCCGTTTGACTCTCTTACTGTCCCTTCGGGATGATCATCTCACTGTGGGCATGTCATGACATCTGATCGGGCTCGAAAGGCTTACTTGATTCTCGAGTGTAGTAGCAACAGGAGAGGACAACGAAGGGCCAACACTGTTCCATCTTTTAACTATACTCATTGAAGTGCTCACATGTCTTTGGCTGTGATGTTAAGCTACATGTTTTGTTCTCTTCTTCTCGGTGGATGGCGACTTTGTTACGAGCTAATCGCTCGCATGTGCCCAACCAAGTTTCCAGCTGGGAGTAATGAACTCTCGAGAGTGACAACAGAAAACGCAAGCGAAGAAGAGACCGGCGAGACGGGACCGCACGCTTGGCTCGTGTCATCTCATGTCATGTCATGTTTGGTCTACCTCCGCTTTTGCTATTGCTAAGATCCTTGGCACGTGCTTCGTTCAACAAATCTCTCGGGGTCGTAACAATTGACAGCTTGGTTAACTACATATTAGCATTTATAGTTAGATATTTTATAATATTTATTTTTTATTTAAAAAAATTATATTTAAATTTTTATACAGTTGTCGACCTTGTAGATGTCGATCCGCACATCAACAACAAGGAAGAATATGAAGCAAAGCAATGATGCATTTGTATCGACACCGGAGGAGGAAGAGGAATGATGTGAGACATTTGAGTCAACACAGCACACTGCATCAACAATAATGAAGATGAGGCAAAGCGATACGATGCCAAAATAGGAAAAGGAGGTAGGTGAGGTACATCGACGTTGTACCGCTCTGTCTCCTCTTCCTCCTCTAACGATATAATCGTTGGTGAGAACAAAGAGAATGTAGAGCGATGATTGCAGACGCAAAGGAGGAAGTGCGATGTTGCATTGAACGATACAATAATCAATGAGAACGAAGAAAAAACAAAACGATGTAACACTGAAGGAGAAAGAGATGAGAAATTTGCACCAATGTGACACTATTCTACCTCCTCCCATTCTGATGATACGATAGTCGATATGAATGAAGAGGAGACAAAGCGATGAGATATCAATGTAGAAGAGTTAGTGCAACGTCGCACCGAATGATGCAATAGTCATTGAGAACGAAGAGGCAATGTAACACCATACCAAACAATGCAATGGCTGATGAGAATGAAGAGGCAAAGCTCGACACTGACACAGATGTCTCACATGCCTCCTCTTCCTCCTATAACACCTACCTCCTCACTTGCCTCCTCTTCTCACTCATTGTAATCGGTGATGCAAATACCTCACTTGCTTCCTCTTCTTCGTCAATATAGGCACAAAACGACACTAGAGGAGAAAAAGAAGGCACAACGATGTAAAACTGATGAGTAAGAGGAGATACAACGATGCTCAACAAAACTAACCATTGTAGTGTTATCATTAACCACCTCCATAACAACCAACCATGGCACCACCATTAAAATTATCATTTTATTTATCATTCTCATATCATTCATATCACATATGTTATCACATGATGTATCATCCATTAATAAAACCAACGACATTAAAAATAAATAAAAATAAATAAATCACTTTCATAACTATAAAATTTTTAATATAATTTTTTTAAATCTAAAGATTAAAATATTAAAAAATATATATAACTACAAAGGATAATATATAATTAACCTCCCATCCCTACCAAATAGGATTAAGATTTAAGGCAACTTTCATTTTCAGATATCTTTGAAAGCCAATTACTTGAAATTGAACGTTGCAGAGTCATATGCTAAGGAGATTTTAGCAAATATAAATTACAATGATAAATTTGGAAAATAAAAGTTCTGGCATCAGATTTCACTGCACTGTCGTACAGTCTAGAGATTGTTTCTGATCCAACAAATAGTTTGCAACAACTATTTCTCACCAGTGAAAGCCTATAAAATTCACCTTCTCTTTATTAGGTTACGCGACTGGACTGGAATAGTAGTTAGCAATATTAGAAATGACAGTTTATATATACTTGGGAAGGTGACAGGATGCTCATCTGTTGTAATAAAGTCAAACACCAACAGTTGTGATCTCAAGTAATGAGATCTTGGAATGAGATGCATGCACAGGTTGGTTACCTTGGCTCAATATCCAACAAAGAAGTGGTGGCCTGCATCATTGGAAAGGAAGCAAGCAACATCAGATCTGGACCCAAACCAAGAGTACTCGTAATTGTTGAATTAGAATATAAATCTAAAGGTTGAATGGTATCAAACATAATAAATAAATTGGAGCAAGAGATCAAGTACCTCTACTTGAGCGGAAGTCCATGACCTCTCTAGAAATTAGAGCACCAGAAGTCTGTGGATAAGTTTAAAGCAAAACACAAGTTGATGATGAACATGCAAGACTGTATAGCACCCCATCTAATGGATGAACATACAAGTATTATTTCCACTGCAACAACAATAATTTCTGGGATAATAAAAGAATCTTTCACTAGCTCAGGTACCTCATTTTGGACCCAGCATCCCAAGAAAAGCAGGTCAAGATTTGCTTGCGACAAACTTGATCATCTCATCGCTGAGATATTGGCATGGCTAATAAGAATGGTGCAATGCATCAAGTGACTTCAGATTCTTGTCCTCAAATTCTTGCAATATTCCAGCTATCAAATTCCATTACAAGAGATCGGTGGGTCTCCTTTTATTACTCATCAATTTCCTACAAGAAAATGTACATTCAATAAGAGCTTCAACATGATCAATACAACACGCAGTGAAACATATTGAACATTCCCTGCTACTAGTTTCTGCATCTGTATCAGACCACTGCTACATTTCTCTGAGTCTAAACCTGACATTTCTCTTTGCATCTAAACCTGATCTTGTTTCCGTATCATGATTAAAATTAATGTTTTACATCTTAGTGTGATCAGTCAAGGGAATCCATTACCTTTCTTGTAATTACAACAATGGGTATCACAAGGGTACGTTCACTGTGGCATTCAGCTGAGACAACAAGTTGTCACTAATCTGGGATTATACTTGTCACCTCTTCCTGCAATGCAGTGCCCTCATCTGTCAATACTTTTGATGTTATGCATGTCGAAGCCACCTAATTTTCTCTTTCTGCATCAGCTGCACATTGAAGTTCAAGAGACTATCCTTGTACCAACAAATGTGAGAAGGAAACCAAATTTCATGAACCCCTTCAACAAACTGGTCCTTTCTTTGCTAATACAAGAACGAGCGGTATATTTCGACAGCTACATACACAATGATAATGTAAATTGAAGGTAATGTAGAAATATCATAGACAAGAAAAATAATTCTAGCAATAGCATTAATTTAACTCCCAACAATTTCATTTGTCTAACCCCTGATGGTTGATAACAAACACAGAAACATTAGCTTCCATAAAAACAAGCAGAACCTTAATTTCAAGGAAATAACTAATAGAAAGTCTGAATGCATATGCAAATATCTGCTTTCATATCGGGGAGAAAATATAAATTATCTGCAGTCATATAAGGAGCACATGAGACTTTCCAACCATGCAGAACATAAAAACAAAGTATTCAACAAGCATCCTTGTGAACCAATATAATTCTTGATTGTCTATCTTCACAAGAATTGCACAACTTATATTTCAACAGTGTTCATTACCTTGTAAAACTCTGCATCACCATATCCATCACAAAGCTGCCCAGTTAAACCAAAACATAAAAATATCATACTCTATGAGAATTGTTGCATTCAGCAATAACTTCTCCAGCAACCATCTACACTTCCAGTCTTAAGAAAAATAGATACTGACACCTCATAACACAGTTTAACCCTAAACGCATCAAAATCACTCAAAATTAGATAAAACAACATCTGTTCAATCAAGTTCATACAAAGACATTTCTTCATTCGATCGTGTATGATCACTGTCGCCTGCTACCACACATCCTCACACAACAAACCACATCGCTTCAAAATTTGCTTAAAAGAAAGTATCCTATCAATTACGAAGGAAGAAAAATGCTGTCAAAGAACCATATATATTCGACTAAAACAGACAACAGATCACCCATGACTTACACACGAAAAGTAAACCACGAGACTGTGTATAATAATCTTCATGTTGATAGCGTTACTTTGTACCTATAATCGCATTATTCTCGAAGCTACAAGAACAGACACAATCATAGCATAGCCCACAATCAAACAAATATGCTTCAGCATGAGATCCGAATAAGTGTTTCATCGAACGAAGAAGACAAGACGACAAAGTATGAACAGCAAGAGATGTCTAAAAGGAGCAGCGTCTAACGACTTCTATGCTAACAAGGAACATGTAGGTTACAAATAAAGCCCTAACTCATCCAAGAAGGCAAGCACTTCACCGAACCCCTTACGCGAAAAGACGGCTCCGTCTAGCCGCCGAAGCCGTAGAGGGTGCGGCCCTGGCGCTTGAGGGCATAGACGACGTCCATGGCGGTGACCGTCTTGCGGCGGGCGTGCTCGGTGTAGGTGACTGCGTCGCGGATGACGTTCTCGAGGAAGATCTTGAGCACGCCGCGGGTCTCCTCGTAGATGAGGCCGGAGATACGCTTGACGCCACCCCTCCTCGCCAGGCGGCGGATGGCCGGCTTGGTGATCCCCTGGATGTTGTCGCGAAGGACCTTGCGGTGCCGCTTCGCGCCGCCTTTCCCCAACCCCTTTCCTCCCTTACCCCGCCCCGACATGGCCGCCGATCGCAAACTCTTCCTCTGCTGCGATTGGTGACATCAACGACTGGCGGATTGAGGATTTTGTACGTGGAGTTAACGGGTCGGATTTGGTTCGGATCCATCTAAACCCAAAACTAATAAGCTCGTAGATCCGCTATGAGGAACCATTACCGATGAGAATCGGTATCTGATCCAATAATGTGGTCAATAAACCGAGATGAGGTCTCAGAAATCATTCCATGTGGATAAAAGATTAGATTCTGTACATTAAGCTACTGATTCGAACACTAATAATGTGCATGGTCGGTAGAAAATAAAAATATTATGAAAGAAATCTAAAACATTACATTTTCAATCAATTCCATTATTGAATATGACCATTTGGTCCACTCGATCATAAAAGTCCAACTCATTCAATCGTTCACGCATCAACTTGATTACGACCCAAACCAACATGATATATGTAGTATCCAATCACAAAAATAATTGGATGAGTCCGCAATTCCTTTGGCTTGTGGTGGCATACTTAGGGAGACATGTCACAGGGATCCAATTTCGAAAGCCTTGGCATGTGCTTTCCCACTTACCAAAGCTCTATATATATAACAGAGCCCTATACGAAGAACTCGATCAAAGAACCTTCCTCCATGTGTTTGTTTTAATGTCTCATCCATGGGTGAAGCAGCAGCAAGACGCCCACAGAGAAGTTCTGAGCTGCCAATGAGATGGACGTGGAAACCTTGAACGAGGTCATTGATTTCAAGGAACTCAGGCGAGTTCTCTCTCCTCCCGAGTCAAAGCATGATGAACGTGAGTCTTCTACCCCAATAGGCGTGGTTAATCATCTCACTACGATTCTTAAAGACGGATAGTGTCACGAGAAATATTCTTATATGCAGAGTTAGCGTGGAAGACAAGAGACGGAGAAAACGAAGCTTCCTTTGGCCTTTTCTACCTACTCTTTCATGTCCAGTATCACGTATACTCTAATTGCTTCCAGCTCTCGACCATGGAGAAGATCTCCTTCCCTGCGATTTCCGTCACCAGAGCAGCCGCCGGCGCCTTCGTCCTCCTCCTTACAGTCTCGCTGATAGCTGTCATCTTCCTGGTCGTCTACCCTAATGATCTACGGCTCCAGTCCATCGTGACGGGCGGGTGCGAACCCAGACCTCTGCGTGCCCCCAGGTTCGTCGGCGCCGTGGCCTCGCCCTCCCCCCCGAGTCCCGACCTCCGGGTTCTTCTCGGAGTCCTCACCGTTCCCGACGCCTACGAGCGTCGCAGCCTCGTCCGCCGCGCTTACCTCCTCCAGCAGCCCAGCCTCATCGGCAAAGCCCTCGTCGACGTGCGCTTCGTCCTCTGCAACCTCACCAAGGAGGAGCAGCGGGTGCTGGTGGCCATGGAGATCATGCTCTACGGCGACATCATGATCCTCAACTGCACCGAGAACGTGAACGACGGCAAGACATACAACTACTTCTCCAGCCTGCCGAGGACTCTCGGCGGCGCCGACGACCGGCGGCCTTACGACTACGTCATCAAGACTGACGACGACACATACTACCGGCTGGGCAACCTGGCCGAGACGCTGAGAACGCTGCCGAGGGAGGACCTCTACCTGGGGCTCCGCGTCCCCTGCCACAGAACAGAGGAAGGATTCATGTCAGGGATGGGCTACCTGCTGTCATGGGACCTGGTGGAGTGGATCTCGACGTCGGAGCTGGCGAGGAGGAAGATGATGGGGCCGGAGGACATCATGGTGGGGGTGTGGATGAACGAGGCAGGTCGAGGGCGGAACAGAATCGACACGAACCCAAGGATGTACGACTACCCGGAGGGGCCGGACAATTGCTTCCGCCATGCCTTCATCCCCGACACCATCGCCGTCCACAAGCTGAAGGACAACATGAAGTGGGCGAAGACGCTGCAGTACTTCAACGTGACACACAATCTCGAGACTTCAGATCTCTCACCATATTGACCGACACGATTGCCCCTCTTATTTCTTTTCCGCGTCTCTCTCTCGTCTCTCTTTATATGTGTTTCTATTGAATGATTCGGCCGAGTCTTTTCCAATCTTAAAAGACAACGGCGATTTCCCTCAAATAAAAATGTATTTTTTCCAAAAGGTTTATGTTACTCTTTTTTTCAATAGCTTTATGTTATTTTTAGCACCTCAATAAAAAAACTATAAATGATCCAAATAAAAATGCTATTGATATGGCATATTCTGACATCAATCTCATAAAATACGTCGTCCGCCACGATGAAGCTAGCGTGGCATTCTAGAGCCAATGTGGTGCGTCGACTCAACATTGGATCTATATGGAGCGATGGTGCCCAATACTTAGCGACTCGAAAATTATAGGGCGATGTTGCACAGTACAAGATCGGACAACACGAGTTGTACAAGAAGTCTCGTCGGAAGTTACCCTTCTAAGCGGATTGAGGAAATAAGAAGGCTCATCAAGGCAAGAAGTAGATGAGCCCAATGTGTTTGATCCACTCTACAGCTTATTTGGGCCTTAGTTACATCTTGATCAACTCGATGCCGCAGGGACTACGACAGAATAATCCATCTACATTGCTCAAGGTTGTACGGAGCAGCATCGCCCGGTACTAAGCGATCAAGAAGTGCAAGATGGTGCCGCATAGTGCAAAACCGGAGAGGTCGGCCTGAGCCTAGCGTACGGGGCTAACCACTTGAGACGTCTGCGACCATCAAGCAATTGTATACAATGACGTTCAATGACTTAACCATCGAACAATACACCAAGGAGGTCGGACCTCAAACACCCGAATACTCTCAAATCCTCTCTTTACTTATTTAACTATCGAATGGATCGAGTCGGAAAATCTTCTATCGACTTCGATCTGTGTGCAGGAGCCTACCGTTCGAAGAAAAGGAATGACCCTCAACTCCACCTCGGGTGGATCAGGCGAACGACGTCCCAATCTAGTCTTGAGTTGACATTCTTCGACCAAGATACCACGTTAACATTCTTGTATACTCGGAATGGATTGCTGGTAACTCGGCCACGACATGAAGTTACCCGACAACTACAACGATTCAAAAAATATCATTAGAGTTGCAAGAAATATTTTAAATATTATTTTAATTAGAAATATTATTCGAAGACAAAAAAAAATCAAAACAGAGGACATATTTTGAAAAACAATCAGAAAAACCGACGATGGACTTGCGTGCCAAGGAATCTGGTTTCATTCTTTAATTATATATTATACATCATACTTTGTAGTTCGTGCGAGAGGATGATAGATGATGTTGGATTCACATACTGCACCACACAGATTTCTTCCAATCGCAGCTTCAATCTAACACGACCACCGCCGACAACAGCAATATAATAGAATGAGCAAAACTCAACATGCCCACTTCGTCGTCCTCACGTAGCGTTTGTGTTTGTCTTTGACCAGAATACACCACGTTAACCTTTTAGTGGCAATCTTATTTGACGGCTGTAATCTCAGGATTGTGATTAAGATAGCCAAGATCGACGGCCGAGCGCCGTGGGCGTGTCGATCGTCATGTGTATATAATTAGCTCTTCAGCGTTTTGGGCTGCCACCATTGGCAATGGAGAAGCTTCACCTCCCTGCGCCGAGGATTCCCCTCTCGAATGCATCCACCGCAGCCTTCGTCATCCTCTCGATGCTGCTCACAGCTTTCGTCTTCCTCGCCGTCTACCCCAACGAGTTCCAGCTCCAGTCCCTCGTCGCGGGCGGATGCGAGCCCCGGCGCCTGCGCTCCACCAACTTCCTCGATCCCGTGGCCTTGCCGGCCCCGGATCCCCAGCTGCGGATCCTCATCGGCGTCCTCACCGTCCCGGACTCCTACCAGCGCCGCCACCTCCTCCGCGATGCCTACTTCCTCCAGCCCAACCTCACCGTCAATGCCCGCATCGACATCCTCTTCGTCCTCTGCGGCCTTACCACAGAGGAGCAGCGAGTCCTGGTGGCCATCGAGATCCTGCGCCACGGCGACATCATGATCCTCGACTGCGAGGAGAACATGAACGAGGGCAAGACCTACACGTACTTCTCCAACCTCCCGGGGGTCTTCAACGGCAGCACCGGCGGCGAGCCGGCTTACGACTACGTGCTGAAGGCGGACGACGATACCTACATACGGCTGGATGCGTTGGCGAAGACGTTGGACGGGATGCCGAGGGAGGATCTGTACATGGGGTTGTTCATCCCGTGCAAGAACATCACGGATCGGATGGGATGGATGACGGGGATGGCGTACGCGCTGTCGTGGGACTTGGTGGAGTGGATCGCAAGGTCGGAGATCCCGCGGAACCACAAGACCCTTCCGCCGCACGGCGAGGACGTGGTACTGGCGAGCTGGCTGAGGGATGCATCCCTGGGGAAGAACAGGTTCGACATGAACCCCAGGATGTACGATTACTACGAAGAGCCGACGCCATGTTGGAGTCACGACTTCATCCCGGACACCATTGCGGTGCACAAGCTGAAGAACGACACCAAGTGGGCGAAGACTTTGGATTACTTCAACCTCACCGTGGGGTTGAGACCTTCCAACCTCTACAATATTTATCAATTGAAGCAATAACTTCTTCAGATTTATACCATTTCTCTGTCTCTTCCTTTCTTTATATATATATATATATATATATATATATATATATATATATATATATATATATATATATATATATATATATATATATATATATATATATATAGAGAGAGAGAGAGAGAGAGAGAGAGAGAGAGAGTCTGATTGTCCGACACATCAGTAATTTGGATTCTTATATCGAGAGCATCTCTCATGAAAGTTTCTTTCATACTTTAGAGTAATTAATGGAGTCAATGAATAATTTAGAGTAATTATGTAGAGAAAAAGATTTTTCTAATGTATCATGTATATATATTATTATAATCGATTATAAATCATATATTGATTGAGGATTAGAATATATAAGAAATACAAAGTTGTTATTTCATATTTACCTCTATCATGATGTTTTATCATATCCTCGTAAGATTGAGTTTTCATTAATACTGTCAATCTTGGACTGAAGTAGCTAAAATATTCTACGAGCGAGAGACTTTATAAAAGAGTATGTTAGTTGGTCAAAAGTGTGAATATAAAAAAATAAGTAGTTCATGTATGATAACTTAATATCTAATAAAGTAAAAATCGATGATAATATATTTCATGTGTGAGTGAAAAATCAGATTGACACATAAATAGATAGTACTGATATTTTCATAGTATATTATAGGACTGTATTGAGAAATAATATGAAATTTTTATAGCTGATTAGTGACCTAGTTGAGGTGATGCAAGAGCATTGACAAAGATTGTTTATAACTTAGACCATGCTTATTGCATATTAGTGGTGCTATGAAGCTAGTAATTAAGGCTAGAACGACTTACATAATAATTGTAATTTATGATTAGAATTTGCAATTAAGATTGATTCTTCTAGTATTTGAATATTTTCGGATGGATAATTGAGAGAACTATGTCGTAGCCTAGTAGATTGTATATGAAAAGAATGTTGGCAAATTAAGTTCGCTATGATACAAAGTTACCACCTTTGGAGTGTCTAAAGGGGTTCATAGTTGCTACATAAATCGAGTGAGTCTTATAGGTTGAGAGCTAGAGGAGGAAGAAGATATAGTTGTTAGGTGGTTGGAGGAGATAGTACTAGGAAGGACGAAAGAAGATTGCGCCTTAGAGCGAGGACTATATCGATTGCGATGAGAGTTATATATACCATAAGGGTTGGGAACCTACTTGTGGTGTGAGAAGGAAATGGTCAATGAAACATTTAGTAACTAATTAATTACTAAATGATATATATTACTATTGTTATCCTTAACCATGTCTCTGTTTCCTACTATCATCCAATATACTTGTTGCTTTTGAGGAATATCCTAATCCATCGACAAAACTCAAAAAGGGTCATGATTAGATCCAGATCACCCTCTATGTCAGATAATCAAAGTTTAGATTAACAATTAAAGTATCGATAATTATATTTACTCCGACATCAATCAATCGAGAAGTATGACTATCAGAATCATTCACGTCTGATATCACTAGCAAAACATATAAGGATCAACTATTTCGACTATATGCAAAAAGGATTAATTCACTAAAATTTATTATCTACAACCTTTTTGAAGAACTAAACAACATATATCACGTAATAATCTATTACGTTTCCGCATCACGATCATTTTGGCATGATTCTTATACACCTTTCGGCATGCACGTGCCTGTTCATGGGATCCGTATATATGTATATATTACGTGTAGATGCTAAATAGAAATAGGAGTCTAAGCTACCCTACGATTTCTCTATATCAGAATTTTAATGCGTCTTCTGTTCTGCTGTGTTATTTTCCTAAGCCAACGTCAACATACGTGCGATGCGAACCCCTCGCGGGGATGGTTGGAGGAAAGCTTTCTTGAGCTCCGGTGACTGCATGTGCCGTGCGCACTTGCAGGCGCGGCATCGGTGTGGAAGGCAAGGTCGGATCCGCGGCGTCGCTCCTCCCGAAAAGTTGACTTGATCACTGGGAGATGAGAGTCAACGGTCCAAACTGTTTCATTATATTGGTGTGGGTGTCCGTATGGACTTCGAGGCCTCCCCACCGGGTAGCACCAACGATGAAGAAACATCACTTCCCTGCGCCGGAGATCTCTTTCATCCTCCCTAAGGCGTCCACCGCCGCCTTCGTCCTCCTGCCGATATCGCTGATCGCGGTCATCTTCCTCGTCGTCCAGCCCGACGAGTCGTGGCTGCAGTCGCTGGTCCCGGGCGGTTGCGAGCCGCGGCGCTCCGACCTGGCTGACCCCGCCGCCGCGGCGCCGCTCGAGCCGGAGCTGCGCATCTTCGTCGGGATCCTTACCAAGCCGGAGACGTACGAGCGGCGGCACCTGCTCCGCAACGCGTACGCGCTGCAGCCGAGCGTGAGCATCAACGCCCGCGTCGACGTCCGCTTCGTGCTGTGCAACCTGACCAAGGAGGAGCAGCGGGTGCTGGTGGCGCTGGAGATCCTGCGCTACGACGACATCGTGATCCTCGACTGCGCCGAGAACCTGAACGACGGCAAGACCTTCACCTACTTCTCCAGCATGCCGAAGCTGTTCAACGGCACCGGGGGAGGGAAGCCGCCCTACGACTACGTGCTGAAGGCGGACGACGACTCGTACATAAGGGTGGACGCGCTGGCGCAGACGCTCAAGGAGATGCCGAGGGACGACCTGTACATGGGTTTCTACATCCCCTGCAAGAACATCTCGGATCCGGACGGGTGGATGACGGGGATGGCGTACGCGCTGTCGTGGGATCTGGTGGAGTGGATCTTGGAGTCGGAGATCCCCAGGAACAACAAGGTGCACCACCCGCTGGGGGAGGACGTGGTGCTCGCCTACTGGCTCAGGGACGGCAACCGGGGGAAGAACCGGGTGGACGTGAACCCCCGGATGTACGACATCTACTACGACAATGGCCCCTGCTACAGTCGCCCCTTCATCCCCGACACCATCGTGGTGCACCGCCTCAAGGACAACCCCCGGTGGGCGGCGACGCTGGCTTACTTCAACGTCACACAGGGCCTCAAGCCCTCCAAGCTCTACCACATCCATTGACTGCAGCAGACAGCTGCAGTAGTCTCTTCTTCCTCCTTGGCCACCTACTTCTTACTAGCTCTCTGCATGCCTGCTTCTTCTGATCATTCCTGTACTCTCTATGTTTTCTGCTATCAAACAGCGTCATATTGCCATGCTGAAAATAATTTATTGGGGATGACATTTCGCTAACATAATTTATTGGGGATCACATTGTGTCAAAAATTCTTCACAGAAAACTCCTAACCGTTGTAATCTGTCAAATAAAACAAAAAAAAAAACAAAAAAAACAAAATACAAAAAATGGGGCAGATTATTTACAAATCAATATTCAATTTGCAGGAATTCCTCAAATCTAGTGATAAAATAGCCGCAGTCGACTGATTAAGCTGGTGGGATGATAGCAACCTCTGTTCGGTGGCCGCCTCTCTCATCCATCCCTACTGCTGCTGAAACTAACGTAGACAAGCCAATATCGTAAAGGCAACAAAAATTAGATGGGTTTTAGGCAATATGATGACTTGAATATTGGCTAATAAAATATCAGAATTTATAATAGATTCTAAAGAACTGCATATGCTGAAAGCGGTAGCTTCAACCTTATGAGAATGGCAGGTGAAACGAACAAAGATTACTAGTAGCATATAAAAGCTTCTAGCTATTTATAGCTTTGCTTAAATGATCCAAACGAATCATAGATTCTAAATAACTGCTCATGCAAATATGGCCTGGCAGCTATAAGAAGGGAATAAGTCTCTGACAATGCCCGGTGAAACCAATTAAGGGAAGCAGCATATAAAATCTTCTTGCTATTTCCAGGTTTGCAACTCAAAAAATGATCAGTTCCTTTCTACAGGTATTTGATAAGCAGGTGTAGTTTAACATTGAGACAGGAGATCAAACAAATGGTTGTAAACAAAAGCATTGAAGTGACATCAGGATTCCGTGAATGATGAGGCTGAAAGAACAAATGAACGCTTGGTAAGTCAAAGTGTTCAAAATAGGAACAACAAACAGCATTAGCACCAGAACTTTGATCCTTGCTATGGCACCAAAAGGGAGAAGCATGACAATGCGATTTGACTCTATTCTTCGTTCTTAAAAAGTTTACTGTTTCATATTTCTTCTATTATGATAATGATCACCGTGATACATAATGAAAACCACATATAGAAAACCACTATGAGCGACTAATTGAGAACGCTTAAAAGAATGTGAAAAATGAAACATTGCATTAAGAAACAAACTAAAGTATTTCATATCTTTACTAAAAAAAGCAAAGCCTCGGAATTAACTATCTTGGTAAAAATAAGATATGCATATCTGAAAGACATTTTGATGAGTTCATAATTTAAGTTCATCTAGATGTTGAAAATACAGCCACCACCAACAGATGAAAGAACTCATTAAATGGAATACCTGCTTGAGGACTGTATTAAGGTCATCCATAGAATTGCATTTGTCAAGGCAAAATAGTGATTCGATTGAAGAATCCTCAGGTTGATGCTTTGCGAAGTCTGATTGGAAAGTATCTTCAAACGTGTCTCCATCATATATCTGCATGTCCAACATATCTCTGCTGCTTTGGGCTGACATATCTAGACCTGCTACATCATCAAAAAAATATTTTTTTATGTTACACAGCAGAAAGATAAACCATAGTTGAAAAGAGATTATAAAAGGTAAATAAATATCAAAAAGAGATTTCAAGAAATAAGATATGCTACATGATCTAAGTTACTTACTAGGCATAACTGGATTCAGCTTGGCTGAGGCATCAAGTCCTGCATTGTTATTCTCAAGCAATGTTTCAAAAGAATTTTCATTTGGTGGATGATGCAATTGGGAAGATGAATCTGGACAAGAAATTCCACCAACAATCAAGGAATTTTGGTGAAAATTCTTCATGGAGCACTCAACTTGATCTAATGTTGGTCTCAGAGATTGATAGGTCAAGTTTTTAAATCCTGAGAGAGGATATGCTCTTTCGGTTCCCATAGAATTTGATGAATACCCATCTTGTTCCATTTTGAAACGACCTGCTTGAGGAAATGATGCAAAATGCTGGAATGGTGAAGGGGCCGCACTGCTGTTGGTATACCAGGAGGGGCCTGATGAGATCATCATACTATCTTTTTGATACTCATTCAATCCATGTTCTTCAAGAAAATTTAGTTTAGCATGAAATTGTGGATTAAAAGACAAGATAACAGAACCTGGAGAATTCACACCAAAACCATGTGGATGAGGACCACCACAATGTTGTTGTTGCAATCCTATTCCATTCCTCTTAAGTGTCTTTCTATATTTCTGAGTCACAGGACATGAAGAAACATATAAGCTACTTGATAATTAAGTCGCGATGAAATAAGGACGTCAACAGTTCATGCCTAAGTTTGAATTTGAAACTTCCATGACGGATTACAATTTGTTATACTAGAACTTTCAGATCTAATATATAAAATTGTAGATATCTACATGCGCAAGGGATACCAATGTAATGGAGCAAGGCTTTAGATATTTCTAATGAGAGCATGAGTTGAGAGTAGTTGACTTAATTGGACCTGTAAATGACTCGCAATGTTTTCTCGAGTAAGTCCTTTAACATTCATGAGGTCAAGTATCTTTTTTGGTACTGCCCCTGTAAAATGGAAGTCATTTAAGAGTTGAACAGAAATTTTCAGTCTAACCAATCAATTCACATTCATGTCTTACTATCTAAGCCAAGATGATTGACAGCCTTGACGAAGTGAGTATGCAAATCTGCAGACCAAGAAACCCTTTGCCTTTTCTGTTTTGATGGTTCACCATCTGAGTTTTCATGAGCAGAATCTTCTTTTTCCTTTATTTTATCCATGGATTTTCCTGTTGTTATTGAGTACCGATCATTATCTGCCGTCTGTTTCTGAATATGAGTGTTGCTAGGGTCATTGCTCTCTTTCTTAACGAGCAGTGATTTCTTGATTACATGCTTCCATATGAGCTTGAGATCCTCAAGCCTAACAGGTTTCACCAAGTAGTCAACAGCCCCATGCAGTACACCTTTCATCACGTAACTGGTTTCACTCTTCACAGATAACACTAAAATAAATATGGTATTAGATTTACAAAACTAAGGAAAAAAGATATAATAACATAATGCGTCCACTTACTGATGACAGGCAAGTCCATCTCAAGACCGATGATCTCTAAAAGCTTAAAGCCATCCATATCGGGCATTTGAACATCACTTATCACAATATCATAATTGTCTTTGTTCTCTCTTAGAAGTTCTAAAGCTGTCAATGCATGTTGTGTTGCAGTAACTGCATATTGTACATCATTAATGAATATTAGAGTAAGTCTGTTCATGATAAGTCTCCTTACGTATATACAGTATAGTAATGTATTGATAATCGATGTTGAGAAATAATTGTTATGCAGCAGAACTTAATAATTAATCTCGTTCTCAGATATCAATGTAGAACAAAACAACCCAGAAAGGGAAATAAACATCAAAACAGGGATTTGATGGATAAAGGTTAGGGTTAAAGAACAGCAAGTTTCAAGAAACCAGCAGGTGATTGCAAAGCAGTGCTATAATTTTGTATAATTTTGGTGCCTTCACATGACATTTACCGGAAAAACCAAACATAGATTCTGCATGTGGCACCGAAATAAAAAAAATGGAGTCGGAACAAGTTGGAACTGCACTGTCAAATTCAAGGTTAAAGCAGAGAAGGTTGATGAAAATGGAGAGGATGTGTTTAATATGTCACATTGTACGATGAATCAAGTTTTTTTTTTTTGTGAAGAATCCGGCAGAAGCTGACCACATTTGAGTTGAAAAGTAAAGTTCTTGAGGGTAAATTTTGGCACAGCTAAGCAGGTCGGAACTACATTGTCCTTTATGGTATCTATACATGTTTCTGCATCTAGAAAATATTTGAAGTTTGTGATTCTGGCAGTAAATGCTTAATGCATTCAAAGACCCTTCTTATCTGTTCCTCCAACCAACAACTTGAAGATGCAATAATTGCATTATCACAAAGACTACATAACAGGTACAAGGACCTTGTTCACTATATCTCTCATAAATTGAATCACTTACTAAGCGGCATGGCTAAGAAAAGTCCAATGTCCCTATTGGTAATTCATAAAAGAAATAGCAATTTTGGGTTTCAAGAAATCATTCAATCAAAAAGCTTATATGATAAATCAATGCCCATAGTATATTAAAAGAAGAGAAACACTAAAACATAAAACAAAATACCAAAAGAAAATATTGTTTAGAGCTCAACAAAATTCTATATTCACATGACTTTGTCGAACCCTAATATCCACGCACACTTTTCTTTTGCTCGTTTAAATCGTTGTTTTAGATTAATTGGCACGCAACCATCTCCGCGAATCATCAAATTCAGATAAGCCAATTTCTACGAAGCCTTTCAAAGCCCGACACAAGTAACAACCAAGAAACCATCCACGACTCTCTAAAGAACAACAGAAACAGGAATAACGAAACCAAGATCGGAGTTCAAACCCCAATCTTGGATAGAATCCAACCACACATCTTGGAACAGCAACAACAACAACTACTACTACTACTACTACACAACAACAGCGGAGAAGAAGAACCCATACCTTGGTATCCGCACTCCTTGAGTTGGGTCTCGAGCAGCCGGAGGCACACCCTGTCGTCATCCACGGCCAGCACCCGCATCCCCAACAGGAACTCGTTCTTCCAGGAAGATTCAGCTCCGCACTCCGCCATGAAGCCGCATCAAGAACCAACCCCACCCCTCACGGAATCGGCATCTTCCTTAACCTTAAACCCCGCAGGCCTCCAAGTTCCAAATCGCTGGAGTCTGTATCAGCTAATTAAAAGGGGGAATCTTTGTTGAGACTTGGCGGAAAAGAAGGAATCGAAGAGGGAGGGGGCGCTTATATAGAAGGTTTTCTTTAAAAAAATATACTTTTCAACCATCCATAAAAATCACCCGGCAGATTCTAATCCTCGTGATTCCCGTGGAGCCCACATTAACGTCCGATCATTAGGTTTGTACGCGCGAGGGTAAGTTAATAGTAGGTAGTAAAAATCGCTGCCCTTTTTTTGGTGCGGGGGACGTCCGAAGTTTAAGGAGTCTTGAAATGGACGGCGGAGATAAGGTTGTTATCTCACGCCTGCGTTCGACTTAGCAATGAGGCCACTGTCATTTACAATATTTATGAAAGAGCCCTTCCTATATCTTTTTCCCAGTCAACCTTTATTATGACAACGAATCGTACGTGAAAAAGCACAAACAGGAAGTAAAGTGAGAAACAAATAATGACAGGGATCTTTTCGTAACAATGCGCTAAGCGTGCGCCTGTGTTTAATGACAGTGAGTACCGATCCCGATTTACTTATTTTCTGAGGGGCCTGAGAGTAATAAAGGAAACGTACGCACGTACGCTCTGCACGTACGTGTCTCCCATGTTTACGTAAATATTCCTGTGCCATGATTATAATATTATTAAATAATAATAATAATTATTATTATTATTGGCATCAGAGACACTGACATCAAACGAATTGCATCAGTCTCTTAAGGTTGACCGACGAACTCCCCTGAGGCTGCACTGCACGCGTCGTCATGGCCTTCAGCTCGCAAGCCATCGCCTTCATCCGCTTCCCTTCTTCACCCTTCAGCACAGTGCCCAAAGCCCTCGACACCCCTTCCTTCGTTATCGCTCCGCCTTCGAATTCGACTCCGATCTTCCACACGAGGGAGACGGACCTCGCGTTCATCCTTTGGTCCCCGAAGAAGGGGTGGCACACCATGGGGACGCCGGCCGTCATGGCCTCCAACACCGAGTTCCAGCCGCAGTGAGTCACGAACGCACCCACCGCCGCGTGGCGCAGGACGTCCAACTGCGGCGCCCAGCTGACCACGAGGCCCCTCTCCTTGGTCCGGTCTAAGAATCCCGGCGGCAGGAGCTCCCTCGCGTGGTCCTTGAGCGACCAGAGGAACGCCGCCCCGCTGGCCTCCAACCCCTCGGCCAGCGCGGCCAGCTCCGCCGGCTGGGGAGTCATGACCGAGCCGAAGCTGACGTAGGCCACGGTGGCTGGCGCGTGGCGGTCCAGCCAGGGGAGGCAGTGGTGCGTGTCCGGCGTGGGGCCGGCGGGAGGCACGAGGAGGTGGAGGGGGCCGATGTGGAGGTACTTGGAGAAGCTGGCGGAGAACTCGGCGTCGATGGTGCGGTCAAGGCCCTCGAAAGTGTTGACAAGGACGGCGGCGGCTTTGGCGACGCTTTGGCCCATGCGGTGGAGGAGGCAGGAGAACGGAGAGTCGAGCGGGCCGAAGACGATGCCCTCGGGGAGGTCACAGACTCGATGCGCGGAGAGGCCGGGAATGAAGTGGAGCTGCTCCTTGCTACGGGCGATGGCTACATGGAACAAGTTCAAATAGCATTAATGCATGAAAAATATGATATGCCATGCCAATTTAATCGATGATTATAGACATTAATCTCGTTCTAAATAAATATCGTCTTTGCATGGACTAAGAAGGCAAAAATACGAAGGTTGATACAGTAGGAAGGACAGCAGTGGCAATGGAGGTTGGTAAATCACTATAGAAAGGCCAACTCAAATAAATGCTAAGAAGCCAAACCTCCTTCTGGTGTTGTGAGCAACCTAATTGAGTGGCTACGAACTCCTCCACATAACCTAATTGATCTTTTTATATCACATGATAGAGCACATTGAATTTAATTCGAAGCGAAGAAATCTTGGTGTCATTTGGGTATCTGTCAGCTTTCTCATAAATGCTCAAAATTAGGTGACCATGGAAGGAAGACTTGCAAGTTCATACGACACTTTGGTAAGTGCAACCATGGCGTTTGCATCGGGATTGTCGACCCGCAAGCCTCTCTTGTACTTACCATCGAGGAGGACAAGGGTACTTTACCTCGTTCGCCAACCCCAATGGTGTCGCGGAGGAGATCGGTGTGGAAATGGGCGGAGAGAGACGCTGGGCCGCCCGTGTACAACGGGACCCAAGGCGCCCCCGCCGCCTCCGCTACCTCTCCCGCCATCCACAGGAAGGCGTCGCTCACCACGCAGCTCACCGCCGCCCCGCCCGCCCCCGCCACCGCGTCGTCCATCCCCGCCCGAAGGCTCCCCGGCATCGCGGCCAGGAACATCCCGATCTTCGCCTGCTCGCTCGCCGGAGGCGGCTCCGCGGAAGATTCGGGCGTTCCGTCGGCGATGGGGACGAGGCGGATGTTTCCGAGCCCCCGGGCTTGGGGGAGGGACGCGAGGGACCGGGCGGTGCTGAGGAAGGACAAGGCGGCACCCGGCGCCGCGGCGGCGATGGCGCGGGCGAGGGCAAAAAGCGGCGCGGCATGGGTGCCGAAGGGGAAGGCGACGAAGGCCACGTGAGGCTGGGCGGGGGAGCGGTGAACAGCGGTCATGGCGGCAGAGCGGAGCAGTCCGAAGGATCGCGAGTTAAGCGGTGGTGATGATTGCAGCTATGGGACAACGCGCGTATAAATACGAGAAAGCCAACGAACCTGTGGTGTCCATGAAAGCCGACGGTTAACCTCGTGATACCTTATAGTCGCAGGAAGGATCGCGTGCCACGTCACCTCCAAGCATCGAGTTCCACAAATCCCGCTGCCCAAATCTACCACCACATGCGTCGAGTACTCGCACATTAAACGGCTGCGGAGTGACGTGTGGAGGATCCGAACCCGCCAAAGTCACGAAAAAGAGTCAAACGGGTTCGGCGTTGACTGAAACCGGTTCCAACTAAAAAATCAAGCTCATACAGGTTCGGTCCAACTAAATCGCACGCTCTTTAGGTTCTCGATTTAGGTGGGTCACATGGTTGACTCCGTCAACACCAAAATCTTTGTTAGATCATCGACCAGAAATAAATGTTACTTAAACAGATCAAATAGAGAAACCAAACTCGATCCGAGTTTGTTTAGTTTATTATATTTTTAATACATTACATAACGTATATTATTGTTATTATTGTATCGTTCACGTTTACCGGCATCAGTGACACTGACGAAATGAACTGCATACGACTGTTAGAGTTGACCGACTAGGTTCCCCCGGGCTGCACTGCGAGCGTCGTCATGGCCTTCAGCTCGGCCGCCTTCGTCCTCATCCCCTTCCCTTCCTCGGCCTTCAACACTGTGTGCAAAGCCCTCGTCACCCCTTCCTTTGTCATCGCTCAGCCTTCGAATTCGACTCCGATCTTCCACACGAAGGAGACGGACCTCGCGTTCATGCTTTGGTCCCCGAAGAAGGGGCGGCGCACCATGGGGACACCGGCCGTGATGGTCTCCAACACCGAGTTCCAGCCGCAGTGGGTCGCGAACGCTCCCACCGCCGCGTGGCGCAGGACGTCCGATTGCAGCGCCCAGCTTACCACGAGGGACCCCGGCCCCCCCCCGGTTCGGTCTAAGAATTCCGGCGTCAGAAGCTCCTCGGCCAGCCCTTGAGCGACCAGAGGAACGCCGCCCGCTGACCTCCAACCCCTCCGCGAGCTTGGTCAGCTGGGAGGGCGGCAGGGTCACGACCGAACCGAAATTTACGTAGGCCACGGTGGCCGTCGCGGGGCGATCCAGCCAGGGGAGACAGTGGTTCGTGTCCCGCGTGGGGATGACGGGCGGTAAGAAAAGGTGGCGGGGGCCGATGGCAGGTAGTCGGCGAAGCTGGCGGCCAACTCGGCGTTGATGGCGGGGTCGAGGCCCTCGCAAATGTTGACGAGGCCGGCGGCAGCTTTGGAGACGTTTTGGGCCATGCGGTGGAGGAGGCACGAGAACGAGGAGTCGACGGGGCTGAAGACGATGCCCTCGGGGAGGTAGCAGACTCGATGAGCGGAGACGCCGGGAATGAAGTGGAGCTGCTGCTCCCGGCGGACGACGGCTACGTCAAGCAATGAAAGATACGAATAAGCTATTCTTATGTTTATGGGCATTGCATGCGTAATCGTGGCATAAGTTTGTGTCCATTGGGATTTTGTTGACCCTTAAATGTCATACATTCACGACATGCACGGCCATCCCAAGAAGGTGACGGAGAACATGGCACATACCTCGTTCCCTCACCTGGAGGACGTCGCGGAGCAAATTCAGTGTGTAAATTGGCGGCGAGCGAGGCCGGCCCCGTCCGTGTACAGCGGGACCCACGGCACCCCTGCTGCCTCCGCCACCTCCCCCGGCATCAACAGGAACGCGTCGCTCACCACACACCTCACCGCCGCGTCCAGCCCCCGTCAACAGCTTACCCGGCATTGCGACCAGGAACATCATGATCATCTCCCACTCCGACGCCACCGTGCCTTCTGGCATCCGGCGATGGGGACGAGATAAAGGTCAGGGAACTGCCCCTCAGGCCAGGGTAGAGCCGAGCAGCGATGGCACAGGCAAGAGCGAAAGCAGGGCAGTATGGTTGCGAAGGGAAAGGCGACAATGGCAAGTGAAGCTGAGCAGGGTAAAGCCGGAGACCATGGCGTGTGAAACGAGTGTAATAGCGTGGAGGACGCATGGAGGGAACTATGGGCAGTAGAGCAGCGGGTAAGCAAGTCATATATAGATAAGAAGAAGAAGACGATCCCTCGGTGGAGGAACTCACTTTTACCGATATCTCAAAGACAGGATGAAAGTTTTGCGAGGATGAGTTGCACATTCCTTTTGGACCCATTTTTGTCGTTAGGAGTGGTTAGGAATACAACAACCTATGGATGAGTCCACAGTAGTCTACCTACTACTGTACTAGACAGGATCAGCCTCAAGAAAACGCCAACAGCGTACATGATTGCCATTCACAGAAATAGTTGGGGAGGGGAATACAGAAGAACGTCTGCACACAACTATCCCGTTTCAGTGTCCAACAAAATGTCATCAGTACATGATTCATGCCTGCTGGTCACAAGATTCTTCTCCATAAGTTCATGTACCCTTCAAGAACATTTTGGTGAAACATATTCTTCCCAAAGGAGTAGGTGAATTATATGGCGCTCATGAACTACGCTTGGCCTTTGCAAGTTCCTCAACCTCAGACACATCTTATTTTGGATGGCCAACAGAAAACTACGGAATACAACCAACTAGGCTTTTGATAGGTTGGTCCCATCAGTCAACCCAAAAGACTGCATCGGACAGCATCTCACATGAGACTGCTTATGATTCATGCTAAATGGGGAGAGATTGCCTCTAGCAATGTGATTCAGTGGACTTAAGAAATGTAAAACTATGTTTGGTCGGTTGACCATTAGACCCAAAACAGTGGCATCTCATTCACTACTCCCACTCACTCTTTTTTTTTTGTGCCAAAAACTATATATATACACACACCTCGGAAGGCCTATTGATGTCTCTAAAATTTTGCTTATCATGTATATTTCCCCAAAACAAAAAAAAATTGCATAGTGCCATTTTAATTAATGTTCATTAAACACTTTAGATTAACTGTTAATTTATATTAATATCCTAGAAAAAACTCAGTGTAATACTAAGAACATTGGAGACATTCAAAGTTATTTTATATTGTTTTAACTCAAATAAATTAATTTAACCATATATTTAAGTGATAAACCTTTATTTAATTTTCTAAATCTGACCAAATTATTGTTTTTTATATATCAAGAACAAACCAGCCCCTCATATGTGGTTGCTACCAAAAGAAAAAGTGGGGGTAAAATTCCTGAAGCTTAGATAAAAAGATGAGACAGAATCTCTTCAAGAAGATAGTTACTGAGATTGGCCGGTCCAATCAAGAAAACCATGAAACAGATCTTGGATCGGATTGGTTCAATTATTGAATCAATTCTGATTCAAACATACATCAAACCATCTGATTCGGCCAGATTTTTATGTACATGGATAGCAGATTCGAGTCAAAGATCTAATAAGAGATGGCACTCGTTTGACTCTTTTTCGTGACGTTGGCGGGTTCGGATGGTGAGAATGGTCCGTGGTACATGCCTTGGTTTAAACCTCTAATAGGTCTATTTTGTCCACGGGAAAGGCTCTGAGGATTTCCCATATTAATCACTGAAAACTGGTGCAACTCAGTTTTTTTGTTACTTATTCTCGGTCAAATAACACTTGGCTAATGGAATAAATAAGGGAAAACAAATTTAAGGATGACATCTTAACGGATGTTCTGTGCTGAATTTATCATATTATGAAATAGGGATCCAAGGCAATAATAGTTCATCGGCTTAACAAGTATATTCGAAGAGTATAAACCATCAAATTAGCTAGTTCAGAGGATGACATGAATCACAAGTTGAATTTTCCATATAGTATAAGATTGGACTTCCATTAACAGTTTGCATGTAGGAATATATTGCAAAACTATAAGACAGATTAAGTAAAATAAGCAAAAGCATTCTTTGGTCAGGAAAATAGCACCTGGAACTGAAGACTGAAAAAGATAGGAGGCTTTGTGGCAGATCGATATCCATGGAGATGAAGCCACAATGTAGGCCATCGAAATAATGACCTGCATTCGGCTTGTTCACCTACATTTTAACCACAAAAGCACTATGACCTGCAAGACAATGAAGAAATCATCACTCGTATTGGCAATACAAATAAAAAGTAGGACCACCTTAAAAAGTAATTTTGCAAGCAACCAAAAGTCCTTGACACAACTTTGTTAAGCAGAAAGGACAGATTAGTATAGAGCAAAATATGCTCACCAGTAACCCAAGGCACAAAAATGGTATCCCATTGCTCAGGCTCCCAAACTCCATGCCAAATATTCCATCAACAAACTATAAGTTATTTTAGTGTTGGTATTGAAATGATGAAAGCGAGAAACACAGAGGTACTTACAAGCATACAGTACGATCACCATTTACATTATCAAGTTGCATCTATCACTCAAGTCCCATAATTGGGTCCATGGGTAGATACCGGCGGACCATATGAATATCTCCACTGACAACAGGCTGTACACTTGTCTTGCTTAGTGCTGTTCTCTAGGGTGCAAAATTTGCATGACCAGGTCTTAGATTTAGATCCAATAGCTTTCGGTTTTTGAGCTCCACAAGCTTTGCATATTAGTGCCAATGGCTGTAGAAATCCAAAGTTATTTTGCAAAAGTCCACGATATAGATGAAATAAAAAACGAGTTAGTTTCCGCACATACATCCATATTTTTATATATAGGAGAAATATTTGAGAATAAACAATCATGTTCAAACTAAGCGAGAAGAGAAAGGGAAGATATACTTTTGTAAATGGTTGTTAGGAGCAAAAGAACGTCATTTGCATAAATAAAGTGATCCATAAACTAGGTAGCTGGTAAAGAATAGATTCCTTGAGTTATTTAATATCCCACCAATTGTGTGGTGATTGAATAAAATGTGGAAGATTAAACCGAAAATATGGTCTAAGATGATTAATAATAGAAGAAAAACTTCTAAACAACTTGACTCACTCTCTCATTTGAAATTCAATAGTTATGATGTACAACTCATCTCTCCTTTGAACTTTAATAGTTATGAAATACAAGTAGTCAAAAAATACAAATCTCATGAATTAACATGTATTTAGCAAAGCATATATTTCAAATCCATTAACATCTTTTAGTTACTATTACTATGTTAACAGCCAGAAGGTGGTACGTGGTTACAAAAAACAAATGGCTACAAAATGCCACTCTCGATGAATCACATACGGAAAGAGCAAGAATCCATGAGTTATCCCATGTTGCAGATTGACATAATATAATTTCAGTTCTGCTTGTAAAGAAAAATCAGCAAAATGATCAAAATGCAAGTTACAAACGGTGACTATAGTTTAGTTGATAAAGCATAAGCCTTACTTGATTGAATAGAGTGCATAAGCTGCATTCCCAAATTGCTTGATCTTCACCACCATCTTTTGGGTAATGGAATGTCGATCCACCAGCTACTGGTGCCCCACCAGAAAAGCAATCAGTTGTAGACTCATGGTTCTTGCACTTAGAGTGGGAGCTACTCCCAACCTTATCTATATTACTAGGACCCCTCAGTACAAAGTCCTCCCCTCGTACCCCATCATCAGAAGTTCTTGATGAATCACCTTGTTCTGTAGACGAAGGATACTTAGAGATTCCGCAGATACTTTCTACTGCACCAGTGGGTTCATCTGACACAGACCCACACCATATATCATCATACATCCTTCTCTCTGCAGCCATAGCAGCAGCTTGTATTGGACTAAGTGCATCCATAATTTCAGTGTTTCCCCCTAATCTTTTAGGTCCAGATGGTAGCAAAGCTCCAACACGAGCCCGTTTTGCTGCAGCAGCAACTGCAGCCTGCCGAAGGGATGATACTGGTGGTTGGTTAGAGAAGCCACCTAAGCGTCTTCCAGGGGCATCAAATCCCTGCCCAGTTCCAGTTATTCCCTTTGCAACCAGTTCTTCACATTCCTGCATCAGTTGATAAAAGCCAGTTCCACAAATACATCATGAAAAATGCAAAAATCATGTGCTTGAATTAACAAAATCATGCTCAGGTTCTATTAGTCATCATCAATCACTGTTACTACACACCTCACACAAGCATCCTATAAAGAAGCAACTAGATAATAGCATAATACAATAAAATAAACCAGGGATAGAAAGATGGGAAGGCCAAAAGTGCATGCTATAAGAGAGATCAAAACTTTCACATTCCAATTCAAATCAATAAAAATTATGTAAAAGAGCTTCAGAAACTAGGACCAGATGAACAAACTAACCAAAATAAGCAGAGATAAGTAAAAGGAACAAAGACTGTAACATTGGACAATCAAAATGCAATCATGACTGATTAAATCAGTGACTCATATTATCACGTAACATGCATAATTCTTACTCCACAAAAGCTAATGTATGTCGAAGGAAGAATCAGAACACCAACTTTTATTGTAATGTCCGTTGAATAAAACCTTCACTAGACAAAGGAGTAAACAAGCTTCCAACTCTGTTTGTTTTTCAAGTAATTATACCGGTCATCGGTTCTGTGATTCGGTGAACATATTATGAAGTACAACATTGACACAAAAAAAGAGAAACAAATTGGGAAACAGAAGGAATTACCTTGCGCAACTCATCCCAGAGTTTGTAGAAAGCGGCATTGTGGGGGCCGTGCTCGATGTGGCAGAGCTCGTGGAGCATCGTGTCGAGGACCTGCTCGAAGGGGAAGAAATCCCAATCCCTGTTGGGCCTCCTCAGGCGAAGCTTCACCTGGGTGCCGCCCCCAACATTTAACCCCAAAAGAGCCGGATTGGCTGGGCTGCACCAATCCCCAAAGAGGATCGATCATTCCATGCGTAAGACGAGGAAGAGAGAAAAGAAGAAGCGAAGGAAGAACAAGGGGATCGACAATACCAGAACTCCGATAGGAGCTTGACCTTCCAATTGCGCCGGCGCATGATGGGCTGGACCTGCTTGGCGATGCGATCGAGGAGGCGGCGTGCCTCTTCCTCGCCGGGCTTCTTGAGGGCTTTGATCTCCCAGACCTTGTTAAGATCGTGAAGATTCATGGCCAAAAGGACCGGGAAACCCTAACCCTGGATCGATGCGGAAGCAAGCGATGCGAGAGAGGAACAGAGGAGAGAGGGGTAGGTGCGGAGCGATTCGAAGGGAAACGAGCGCGAGTTTGAGAGATCGGAAGGGGAAAGGGTTCGGTCGGCCTTGCGTCGCAAGCCGCAGCCGTATTATTACATAAGGCTACGATTTAAGAAACGACTAAAAGACGTGGAAGTGTGGTTGAAGCCGTGAGTTGAATCAGGACTCGAGTTTTTGAACAGCCAAAAAGAAATCCTTCTTTTATTGGTCAGCGACCAGTGGAGCCCACGGGTGAGCCAGTGGGTCGATGTGTTCGGGACGGGAATTAGTTACATGGATCGGACTACCATGGAAAAATTCAGTTACTGAATCACCCGTGAAACGTGCCAGGGGAACCCACCTTGAAATATCATGGTGTCGATGTCCGACGTTGACGTCGCGTGTCACCGGGTACAATTGGCCGGTGATGGGGCTGTCACGACTAGCTGACCAATCCAAGTGCAACTAATCGACGCTGGGCCCCACTGTCGCTTACTAAGTAGCGCCCTTCTTGTCTCGTCCATATATTTTATTAATATTAATTTTGGATAATTTATTCTACGCTACCAGAAAGTCATAGAAACAAATGGCAGAAGATACGCAACGTGTTCGACTCTGATTGGCTACGTTTCCCATCCGTGGGCCCCAAACAGGATAGAGCGCCGGCCAATGGGAAATTAGGAAGATCTTAAAACCCCATTAAATAAATACATAAATAAACCAATCAATCTGAAAGAACCGAAGGTTGTGAGGGAGAGAGGGAGAGAGAGAGATAGAGGGAGCGAGGGAGAGGCGAGGGCGTGCTCTGTGTGTGTGTGTGTGTGTGTCTGAGAGAGAGAGAGAGATCCATGAAGAGGGAAGAGGTCGAGGAGAAGAAGGGGGGCGCGTACCTGAGCGTGGCGTCGAAACCTTGTGACTCGTGCCGCGTGTCGGCCGCCCTCCTCTACTGCCGCGCCGATGCTGCCTACCTCTGCCGCGGGTGCGACGCGCGCGTGCACGGCGCCAACGGCCTGGCCTCCCGCCACGAGCGCGCCTGGCTGTGCGAGGTCTGCGAGCATGTCCCCGCCGTCGTCACCTGCAAGGCCGACGCCGCCGTCCTATGCGCCGACTGTGACGCCGACATCCACTCCGCCAACCCCCTCGCTCGCCGCCACGAGCGCATCCCCCTGCTTCCCTTCCTCGGCCCTGCCCCCAAGCCCCCTGCCACCGGACGCGTAGGCAGCGGCGACGACGACGAGACGGACGCCGAGGCCGCCTCATCCCTCCTCCCCCAAGAGGGCCCGGTGCTCCGATCGGCCGCGGAGTTCTTCTTCTCCGACGCTGATGCTTACCTGGATCTCGACTACGGCTCGTCGATGGACGAGATGAAGACCGTCGTGGGAGCAGACCAGCCGTTCTTCCTGGCACCCGGTGGTGAATATTTCGATCTCAATATCGCCGGATGCAAACAAGAAGCCGATCATTCCTTATGCCACAGCGTATTCTCCACACCATCAATCCACGTCGAGCTAAAAAAAGCGCCACCGCAACGTGTTCTCACAGCTTTGCTTCGTGGGACGGTGCAGGTGTCGTCGTCGGAGGCAGCCGTGGTGCCGGACGTGTCGCAGCCATCGGCGGTGGGGATGCCGTGTGATCCGGCGGCAGCACGGTTGGACCGGGAGGCACGGCTGATGCGATACAGGGAGAAGCGGAAGAGCCGGAGGTTCGAGAAGACGATAAGGTACGCGTCGAGGAAGGCCTACGCGGAGGCCCGGCCAAGGATCAAGGGGCGGTTCGCGAAGCGGACGGAGGTGGAGGCGGAGGTCGGCCGGATCTACTCATCGGCGGCGGAGGCAGTGGCGGCCCTCATGGCGGATGACGACTACGGCGTTGTGCCATCATTCTGAAGCCTCTCATATCTTCCAGGTAGCATCCAAAATACAGGGGATGTATTGATATCCTAATTAATGCACTTTACATAAGATTTGGTGTTATGATTCGGATCCGAAACTGATGGATTTTAGCACGATTTTTGTAGGGAGCAAAGCGGGAAAACGTAGGCTGATACAGAAAGAACGCATGCATGCATGCATGCAAGCAACGTGGAGGAAGGAGCGAATGGTTGGATGAGACTGCACGCCTGCCTTTGGTACTGTGTATTATTGAATGAATATGAACATTATTGTGGAATCCATGTTGTGACTGTAAAATTTGTAGTGAATCGTACAAACTGTATCTATCAAGTAGATTGTGATCTTAAGCTATTAGTTGGAGGATATATGATGACCATGAAGAATCTATATCTTGCTCATCAAACTAATTGGAGGATATATCATTCAGCAAATCCACACCAGTATATGGTAACTAGTGACCGAGTTTTAAGATGCGATGAGGTAATCCAAAAACTTCAGCTATTAGTATAAAAAGGTCCAATGTATACATACTTTAACATTCCTTCATGTCTCATGAGAAAGCTAGTTAGGCATGACGTCTAAATGGGACTCAAATTTTTGATGCAAGTCCGAATGGATAATGGGTGCTCAACACATTAAAAAATGGATAGATATAAGATTCACATGCTTTGATGCAATCTCATCGACAGGCTGAATCCTTTCGAGGAGCTGAAGTGGTCACGAACTATAGTTGTAACCATGATTTTGAATATCAATATGTATCAATGTATCGAACAGAGCTCGATACGATACGTATCGATATATATCATCGGTACATTAGGACATACCGATAGTATACTCTAAAACCTTAAAAATATCTTCACATATCACGTTAGGGCGCACCAATCGATATGCCTTGATAACAATTGAAATCTGGAATGATACCGAACGGTACGCCTCGATACCGATCAAAACACTAGCACTATCTGGTAGAGGACAATCCGTGAATTGATATCTTCTCAGACCGATACGTACCGTCTGTATCAAATATTACAAATTGAAATTAAGAATCCTGATTATAACTATTTTTAGATAGTACACGTTGAAGCCTCTCCTTACTGATAAAAGAACATAGTTCTAAATCACCTACTCAGTGGTGTAGACAATATAGTGTGTTAGTGAACAAAAGTACCATGATAGATGAGTCAGCATGGTTAGGTCCACGGATCGATGTCGGGAGCTTCTTACGGAGTGAGTAGGATGATGAGGTGGCCATGCCCTTAAGAAGGAATGCTGGTCGGTGTTTGTCGGGATCCAGGCCGGCTCACTGCTTTCCCTTGTGCAACGGAAGGTATCTCTTGGGTTGAGATGCTCGCCGCTCGGGGGTGGCCGTTTCGGAGCGACTCGGGCAAGAGTCAGGCTGTCGGAGTCAATTGGGCTCTCGTGAGGGGGTCTTGATCATCGTTCTTTGGTCTGCCGACTTGGGTTCCGTTTATGGCGGGTCACATCTCTCCGTCTCCGAGATGGATGGCAGCGCGTCCTCGTACACTGGATGATAATTCCCAAGTTGAGACGCTCGTTGGTCGTGGGTGGCCGCTTTCCTGCAAGATAGCCTTCGTTGGGTGCTTCCCGACTTTGGCCCCTCCGACAAGCAAGTTAGTGGTATGTTTTTATCTCGATTTTTTCTCCCCTTAGCCGAGTGTCGGATAGGGGTTTTTATACTATCGCGCGAGGATTGGTTGCGTCTCGGTTCGGTGCGACCGCTAACTTTTGTGGGATGGGACGGCTTCTCTGACGAGTTGGCGTCTTTGGGGATGCTTAAGCAGCGTCAAACGACACCGTCCTTAGCTCTTGGGATGGTCATGTCGTATAGTGTCTCGGTACGGAACCCGACTTGGTGTGCATCACGGGGTTTTGATGGCGTATGACGTCAGATTTTGACGTTGGTTGGGACATGGTGTGATGTCGATGGTGACTCATCCGGGAAACAAAATATGCCTTATCATGGTGTCAGAAATCTAGAAATGATAAGTTGGAATCAATGCCGAGAGGATAGTTTTATATAGTAAGAATTAAAAATAGTTAGATTAGACATATTACAAATGATTGCTATCAATGTTAGGATATATTTATTAATATGTGAGATAGAGATTGAGGAGAGGATTAAAAGAAAAGTTCCAAAATGGGAGGGTTTGAGATTTTATTTGATAAATTTTTAACATTTAAAATATTGATTTTTGTGTATCAGATTCATTTGTTAAAGATGATTTGAAAGCTTGTCTTATTTTTTTTAATTATATGATAAGTTAGTAGAGTTTTTAAATAGAAAATATTTTACCTGAATAAGTTCTCACTATTGAGTTTTTACTAAATAACATCTGATTTTTAAATAAGAGTATTTTTTCATTAATTTGATAAAAATATCTTTTTATCTTTCATCGATCATATCTGTCTTTATCGTCCTTAACCATACGCCTCTAGTGAAGTGGGTGATCGAAGCACTGCACCTCTCATGGGGGGAAGAGTATAATGAGTAATGTTACATAGAGAAAAAGAAAGAGGTTGTGGAGGCGACGAGAAAGTAAAGAGAAGGAGAAGGGAGAAGGGAGAAGAGAAAAGATAACATATACCACGAGCAATGGGAGTAGCGATAGCATAGACGATGATGATAAGAGTGGCAACGAAAGTGGAGACAACTAATGGAGGATGAAAAGATATTTTTATTAAATTTATAAAAATATGATGACTCAAATAAATTTTAATTATGAAGGCATCATTCCGTAAAAGACTAACATACATTTCTAAATAAAATCCCAAAAAACGTAGCATTTCCACATCCGATACGATTCCACGGTTTACATAAACTACATTAGGATCATACAAAAGAAGGAAGCATCACATCATTCTTTTTCTCTCTGTCTTGTTTGCGCGCACGTCCTCGGCGTCCTACTGGTTCGACGTCCCTCTGCTGTCTGTCGGCCACTTCCTCCGGTATCTTTTCCGAGCTCAGCACCCGATTCTGTAACGCGAGAGTCCGGCTCAGACGACGACACGGACGCCGACTGTTTCCACCGCCCGCAGCTGTACTTTTCTCGGGCACTCGACCAACACCATACCTCTCTCTCTCTCTCTCTCTCTCTCTCTCGCAGGGTGGTCATAGACCGGCGTGTTCATCTTCTTGGGAAAGTGGTGGTGGTGGTTTGCTTTCTCCCACCTCTCCATGCAACATCACCACCATGTTCATCTTCTTACAGTAAACATTTGCTTATTTGTCGTCCATAATCTGACAAACGAATCGAGTGGGACGTCAACCCCTCGGAGTGGATGAGCATACAATATAATTTATAATAGCAAGAAGAGGAGAAAACCACAGAAGATGAGGGGACGGATGCATGTTCTGCGGGGAGAGAGCTTCTCGGCCGGATGGCCGCATCCTTCTTCGGAACCCCGGCTTTGCACCAGGAGAAAGAAAAGCCATAGGCAATTGATTGATTCGCACCACCACCTAAAGAGCATATAGCAATCATTGGAACGAGTCGAATCTTTCGATGGAGAAGTGGGCACAAATCGGGTGGCTAATTTGTTGCCGCCGGTCGCTTGTGATTCAACCGTGGATTTCGACCTTTCTTTTTTTCCTTAAATATATTTTAAAATTATTTGTTTATACAAATTAAATTAAAATTACCGATGTCGACAATCTTCAACAAATATCAATTTAAGTTTCAGACTCTCAAGTAAATTTATATATTTCATGGTCACTAATATTTAAGATGTTTTAAAATTAATTCTACTTATGGAAAAAAAGAGAGTATATATATATATATATATATATATATATATATATATATATATATATATATATAATGCAAAAATAAATTACATAACTCTCGTGCATAACATGTAGAATAAGCGAGTGTGACAAGGAAAAAGCTACTACTGTCTGCCATCTGTCTTCTCAGGCATCTCGTAGGCAACACACGTCTGGCTCTGTCGACACCACAACACAAACAGTATCCGAGCATCATGGCGGGCGGAGTAACGTCGGCGTGCATCAGATAGCCGCGTCCCCACCCACCGCCCATTTCTATTACTATTATCATTAATTTATTTTTCTGCTATAATAGAATCAAATCCACTGAAAGACATAAAATATGCATTTTCTGTGCAACCGGAAAACACAGAAAAAAAGGGGGCTCTCTTCTTCGACTAAAACATTACATTTTTCCCGCAAATAAAAATCAGAAAAAGCGATCTAAATAATAATAATAATAATAATAATAATAAAACTCATGCACCCAAGTTTTGGTTCTCGCTTTGGCTACGGATCTGTTCCTTGTTTTGCGTCTCATTTCCCGGCCCCGTGCAATCCTCGATCTTCTTCCCCTCCTCTTCGTCATTGTAATGATCGCCCTTATTACAGTGATCACCGAACGACGACGAGGCTGGGCTCGAAATGGGAGTCGCGAGGTACGTCGGCTTCTCGTCTCCGGCCATGATCACCACGACCTTTTCCTCGTAGCACGCGGCCGGCATCGCCACCCCCACCCACGTCTTCGGGTCCGGCTCGGCGTCCCCGCCGTGGCGGCCCCCGAGGCGTCTCGATAGCTTCCAGTAAGAGCAGGCGAGGAGGAGGAGGGCGAAGGCGATGAGGCCCAGCATCGCCGCCAGACCCCCGAACAGGTAGGGCACCGGCGAGTGCCACTCCGAGTGCCCACCTCCTCCCCCCGCTGCCGCCGCCGCCGCCGCCGCTGCCGATGGCACCACCACTGCCGTCGTGTTGAACCCTGCTCCCGCCCTCATCTCCCTTCTCACTCACAGGGAATGAAAGCCTCCCTTTCTCTGAGCGGTATTGGAGGAGATGGTGGGCGATGGATGGAGGTCTCGAAGGTGGTGAGGACAGAAAGGAAGGTGGCGTGTAATTTATAGGGAGATTGGTTAAGAGTTTTAGGGAGAGGGTAGAGTGGGAATAACATCAAGTGTGAGATCTCTCCTTTCCTTGCAAGGAGGATTGAATTGGCTCCTTCGAGTGGATTAGCTAATTCTTTAGGGTTTTAGATGTAAAAATAATAATAATAATGTTGAGTGGAGAGAAGTAATTGGAAGATGAGGTGAATACTTATCCACAAAAGGGCCCTCAATATATTTTTGTCCATATAGTTATGCAATTGTCACCTTAAAGCTGAACATATATATCTATATAATGTATTGCGCACTAAGGAAAAGGGATGGAGAGTGACATCAATAAGCTGCATATATATATATATATATATATATATATATATATATATATATATATATATATATATATATATATATATATATATATATATATATATATATATATATATATATATATATATATATTTCATTCATTTCGGTGGGTTTTCTTTTTTTTTTTAATTTGTTATTTCAATGATATTTATGGTTTGGTGGAGGCGAGGAGAGAGTGGTCCCAATGATTTAGATTGCCTTTTGGAACATAATCTACTTTATAAAAAGTGGGATGCTAAACAGTTTGTAGTTAATTGATTGCATATGGCATAATGGGACGTATCAATCAAATTAAACGGTTTATATTTATCTCTAAAATATCATTAAAAAGAACATGCATTTTGCTCGACGATATATACATTATTTTTAATGATATGGGTTTAAGTTTAAAGGTAAATTTGGTATACACATTCCAGACTCGATCAATCTTAAGCAATAAGATTTCACAATCAACTTCCTCGATATAAGTAAATAGGCTGTAGACACGGAATTGAAAATATTGTTTCAACTGTTTTTACAAACATGAAATTAACGGGTTGTACAGAATTGTGCCTCGTGGGTTTCCAAACTCACTTCCCACTTATCATGCGCGATTGAAAGGCAACCCTCTCTATCTTCACGAAGGTCGACTGCTCCCTCTCGATGGATTGTTTCCATGGCTCTCCATCCATTTGCATGTAAGCTTTGTTCCACTGACCGCCCCGTAGTTCCAACTTAACAGCAGCCGCCTGCACTCAGCGATTAATATGCATTTATACGACTGCCAACTTTAATCCGCGTAACCAAGCAACTGTGTTACGTTACAGTTGACATTGGCCACGCAATGCTACAGATCTCAGGACACAGAGTCATGAATGAACATTTGGCGATACATAAAAAGAACAACGAGAGGAAAATTAAACAGAAGCTTGCCCCAAAGCAAACGAAAAAGATAAAATGGATTTTTATCAAGTACAACTACCTATAGATTTAGCTATGTTCCATTGTGCTCTCACTTACTTCGAAAAAATAGCAAACACCTTCTTGTTTTCCTTATTTCCTTTCATCTTCTCATCTCTAAGCTACTGTAAACCTTGATTCCACTTTGTTTCACACGTCGGTCACATATCTGAGCACCATGTTACAACAATTAACTTAAAGATGATAATTGTTTGTGCATGTCAGTCAAGATTTCTTGTGCATTTTGTTCTATATATTGTAACTGGAATAATCTGGATCCTGCTTCTATCCCCTCAAACAAAGTTGACTCCAATGTTAATTTCTTTAAAGAGAAGCACCCTTAGACATCAATTTATGATGAATGACAACAAATCATCAAGACTCGTGACACTTTAATTGAAACGATCAAATTATAACAATGCTAAAATGGTTCTCTGATAGCAGAAAGGTCAAGATGACAATGGTACCTGAGCAATGTGTTTGGCTGAAATAAGTTCTACCATAACAAATGAAGCATGCCATCCTTGTTTTAACCCAAATATCTCAAGCATCCCATCATCCGCACGAGCCTCAAAAAACTTTCTCTAAGCAAATAGAAGATTAGTACATCAGTGCATATTCCTTAATATATACAAATACAAACACACACACACACAAACACACATACATACATACATACATACATACATATATACATATACAATAAATGAAATGTAACATGAGATTTGTGACTACATAACCAATTATACAACTGTCAAGCTTAATAACTTAAGATAAAAATGAGATATCTGAATACAATAGTGGCAGGTTTTATATTAAGCATGAGCGAGACAAATCTATGCATAATTTACAACTACCAATATACAAATAAAAAACCCCAGTGCTTCTCTGCAAATTACATAATTTCTCCCCAGCCATAGTAGTTTATATTATATTATCGGTTCATTATAGTTCTATAGCATGTAAGAGATTATGAAGCAAGAATTTTATATTTAAACATGGAAATATCAAATACAAGTCAAATCTTTTGATACATTTCTTATCAGTGCTTAATACAATGCACCTTTTATTTGACACCGTTACTGGTGTATGTAGTAAAATGACAAATTAGGAACTCCCAAGCGTCATCTCATTATTTCCAATAAAAAGTAAATATCAAACCGAACTGAAGGTAAAGCAGACATGCAGTCTTAGACATTTGAGAATTGTGACTATTGAATAACTGAGAAATCAATCCAGCAATTAGAAAAATCTCATTAACAAAAGTAACGCAGACCTTCTCTAGATATTCAGGCATAGGCCGTCCCCATGGATGTCTTCCACCTCCATAACTGTCAAGATTTAGAAGAACAATTGCCCTAACGCTGCAACCCAAGAACTCATTGTAGAATTAATTCCATACAAAAAAATAAAAAAGTTACACAAGACAGATAGGATATAAATAACATTATATATAGCATTCTTATGTGTTCTACTTTCTTTTTTACAAGAAAAATAAAGGGAATGCGGATAAAGAAAATTATAGGTATAAATTCACTTTTCATTTAAAACCATTTCCATAATTACAGAAATCCTGGATAACAAATTTATGCACACAATTCGAAAACATAAACAACCTGCAAAGTCAGGTTGAGAAAGATTTCAGATGTCTGACACAACGAAACCATAGCTGGTGACAAAAGTGATGTCCAAGAGGCAAAGTCATGACATCAAAAGTTGACACATTGGAGGTCAGCCCATCGAAGGACTATCATATGTGATCAACATAGGAGGCTGACCCATCAAAGGGCGATCTATACATGACTGGTTACATCAAAGGTCAGCCATGGGATGTAACCGCAGCAGAAGCAGCAGAAGTTAATACCTCTACCTATCACACAGGTCAAGATGCTAGAAAGACCCACTAAGTCAGCTCCTATCATCCCATCCAGGGGACGACCAAATATGACATCATCATTTATCTTGTTATTGTTTTTTATGTTGAATATTCATAAATGATATCATCAGTCATAGTAGGGCCAACCTATGGGTTAGATCATGACAAAATGTAGATTATTGGTTATCATTGTACTATATGATTACCCAACATATTTTTGTTCTATTCACCTTGAAAACAGAATAACAGTCTCCAGCAAATTTTTTTATGGAAAGAGAAAAAGTCCAAAGCAAATCAAATTGAAGAAGGAAAAAAATGAATTGACACCTAGTCAGCACTTAAAAATTGAAGTGCAAAGACAGATAAAACATGCATCTCTTGAACATTATCATAGTAGATTAGATAGACAATGAAAGAACATGAAAGTAAACTTGCCTTGAAGGAACTGGAATTTTCTCCCATTCTTTGCTGTTGACTTTTTTAATATAAAGAGCTAAAATGTTTTTAAGTCCTCTGCATTTGAAGTACAGGATCAACAAATAAGCTTTCTTCTGAACTTCTCCATGTAGATAGTAATTGACATATAATATAAGAACAGCAGGAGAATGTCTACCAAGTCGAGCAAAAGGAGGAATTCGTCCATCATTGAAATCAAATGCTACATACTACCAAATTTTAAAATGTTCAAGAAGGTAAAAGAAATTGTGGCACAAAATTAGGAAAAATATTATTGAAAAGAAAATCAGTGCCTGAACTGTCCAATCATCCCTAAGCTAATCACCTCAGCTCCATTAGAAATAATGTTTGATTATATAATTGATGCTCACTGCAATATACTGTTATCCTGTTGCGCTGACCACAATTTTAATGAATCATACATATCTAGTAACGGTTTGAAGCATGTAAATGTAATGTCCAGGCTGATGCCATTAATTTTAGCATATAACAATTATTAAACTGGAACAAGAAAATCATCACTGAGGGTCTAGTCGAGACATTAAAGAAGAATATTCACTTATTTGGTCAACAATCATGCTGTTTAATGCCATCACATGGAAGCGACACTAAACTGAAATTTTAGCGTAACTAGTGACGTGGATGGAGGAATTGGAAGGAGTAATTCAACAAAATCAAGCTTTAAGCTGTCAGGAAACAGCGATGAGAATTTCCCTACATCTCTTCCATGCTATATATAGTAAACATGATCAGTTTCACAACAAAAATCACTATCGAAAAAGAGAAATTCAGGAAAGTGAAAAATTATGATCCACATGAATGATGGACTAACCTTAGCCCTGGAGTTTTCATGCACGGTGTAAAAAACCACCCTTGTGTGCAGCCATATCCAGCATAAATTAACTGTCAAAGGAGAGGGTCAAAATGGTACCCTGTGCATTTATAAACCTAGATGCTTAAATTGAAAAAAAAATTGAGGATCGCTTTCAATACTCGACACAAGGAACATCTAAAATGTAGAACATAGTATAGGCAATTGAGGTTGATTTCAACCAATAATTTAAATAGAAAATCAATTAGTCATCACGCATTGCTGAAACAGAAGAACCAAGCCCCACATAGAGAAGGGGTTGAGATGTAGTTTGCATAGTGAGTAAGTACTGCATATCTGACATATTCATATCTGACAAAAGGTTAATGCATCTTGCGAACTAAGTACTAAAATTACTAGGAAAACTAAATATATTCATGTTGGAGTTGGCTTGTGCACATTCGTTAAAAGAACGAGAACTAAACTAGTACTAGTACAAAAAAAAGAAACATCACTTTTTTTTGTTGAGAAATTGGATGATAAGTTTTCCCATTGTGAATATCCTACATTCATGAAGTAAATCTCAATCATAGAGCTCCAAACTTTCATCTCAGAAACACATGACCCCCTTGATTTAAGAAGGCATCTCCTAGGAGACACCTATGATAACAACAAAGCTGTAAAGTCCCAATCATTTGAGTCGGTTACATGGATCTTCTAAGAGACACCTATAAATAAAAAACAAAAGTCACTTTGACGACTTGAAAGGTAAATTGGTTTTGCTTATCAAGTCTTAACTTTTGCATACTGTAGCAGGAAAGGTCAATCTAAAGTTTCAACTTACACTGAGGATCATCTGGCAACCATTACTAGTGGAATAATGAGAACATGCAGCATTAAGTCATGCTACCTTCTGTAGAGTATTAATTTTAGCAAAAACAAATTTCAACTGTGGTGTCTACCTATCCTTGAGATTTTGAGAGAAACAATCACAGGAGTTCTATATAGAACAAATAGTTTAGCAGCCATCAATATTGACCTCAGCGAGAATTGAGATACTCCTCTTTATGGTACTTCTAACCAAGGAATGCAATTTTGCTGAAATTCTAAAATCAATAATGATGACAAGCCTCAGTCAAATTGATCATTTTTTATTTTAAATTGGAAGAAATCTTTATTACATCAAAGAGGGTACATGATACTCACATGTGGACTCAAACATGAGACCTATTACTTATGCAACATTGCACTAACCAGCCCGGATGTCTCAACAGAAACCAAACTGATCATTTTTAACATCAATGATATTGGACACCAACTTAACTTAAAAGCTCAACCTTAATAAGTTGTAAGCCAAACCCATTGTATGTCATCCAAATCTTTCAATTCTTAAAAAAAAGGAACTATTACTTAGTCCTCTTTCAATCTCTCGTCTTACACATGAATATTCTCTCTTCTTTTTTTTTTCATGTGTTGCTCGACTCAAATCGTCTCTCCCTTATTTGTAAGGGAAAGTAAAAAAATGTGGTTAGACATATTATTCTTTTTCACTTTGTTGTGTCCAATATCAATGATTGTGGGTCTGAGAGGCATTCAATGAGTAGTTGTGTCCTTCAATTTGACTTTGATATTCTAGGAAAAATGACAAAACATAAATACCATGAGTGAGAATGTAAGATTAGTGTAAATAAATATTTTATGCATAGTACGAGCAAGACATGATTTAAACTATACTCCTTTTAAGTAACACGTTCCAATTTTTAGTCTGAAACAAACAATATAGTGCATCTGAGATTCAACTAAAGAGAGTTATTGTCTGTCCGAAGTGCAGATGATGAATGATAAAGAGGAAATCAGAATCATACTTTATTTGAAATTGGACCCTGTGCAAGGTATGGCTTTTTGTTACGTAGATGGTGGAATCCATATGCAACTTGAGCATCCATTCCTATATTTAAAATAATTGAAAAGAGTAAGGACTTACACACATCAAATGGTGGAAAAACACAACTGCAGGAAAATATTGATAAAAAAAGCATATGACCAGATAAACAGATTTCAGTATCCTTTTGGATGTTTCTCTTTAACTTTTTGAACTTCACGATAACTTTTTGTATAATCACTGCAAGTTATACTATGGTTCATGTTCTCAATCTTGATCCAGGTCTAGAAAGAGGGAGAAAATAAGGAATAACCAAAGAAATCGTTGTCAAGAGCTTGGGAGGATTTGAAAAGATAATTTAAAGGAAGACAAGCCCTTGACATGATGATTCCTGAGGAAAAACAAGTTGCTGCAGCATAGGCATCTTTTGAACAGAAACGAACTGAAGATAAGTTTGCAGGAACTGGGAATCAGGCTGCTATCAAACATTGTATAGTTGTATAGACACATACCATTCTGTCTTAAAACCTGAAAATACACCCAAAAAAAAAAACAATTGGCCATATGCTAAGATTATCTAACATATGGACCAGTTACGGAGACAAATAAAGAATATGTGGACTTGATTTTTCAAATTGGATTGGTTCTAAAATGAAAATTTAAATAATAGCCCATGGAGCATACCAATGCTAAGGTAGTTGTAGAAGACTCCTCCAAAGCAAGAAACGCTTTCTGGCAATTCTCTTTGTATGTCCACATCCTGCAACAACATTGATTTTTTCAGACAGATCACCACATGTAACTTATATGAGTAAGCATAATTCACTAAATTAGTGTTGGCTGTTAATTGATAATGTCAGCTACATGAGTGATTCACAAGACTACCAATAGTATAACAAATTCATAACCACTATCCTCAATGAAGGAGCCACTGAATCTCCAAACAGATATGAAATTATATAGTATCTAAATTCAAAGAGTACTCAGAAGTTGCTATTTATGGTGTGTATCAACTACTAGTAGTAACTTGAATTTTAGCCCACATCTGAGATGTGAAACATTAATATTGCAAAAAGTTATCTCATCAGCAATCTCTTCAATATGTGCTTCTTTCCGTCAAAAATTCCACTTATTTTTATGGTTCAGTGACTGTGTGCAATCTGCTATTCAGTGAATCCTATGAAACAATAGATGGTAAGCTGCAGCCAGAAAGACAATCTACATGAACTAAAAGGCACTTAAAAATTTAAATATAACAATGACAAGACAATTAATTCCATTTTTATGCAGGTGCAGAAAATGAAGAAAAAAATGCAAACTACATACACTAATCATCATGGCCTATCCAAGAGGCATACAGCATCTATTCATACAACATTTTAGATACATTACAACTAGGAAGCATTCTCATGTAACTTCTAAATCATGACTATCCTACAGAAGAAGCAAATTATGTTTCACCAGAAGTATGAACTCAGAACTTGCATAACACGGCTATCAATATCCAAACATGTAAAGAGTGTGACTGGAATCTACCAAGCCTAGAATCACCTCAGCAATGGTGATACCATATGAGGAAATGGCATTGTCACTACAAACGGGCAGGTTAAACAGATTCATGAACAGCTTTAGAACTAGGAAATTAAAAAGAAGAGCTAAAAGATATCACTCACAAAGCCATACGGGACCCCCACAAACACTCGAGTGAAGAACTAGGATAACTTAGTCAAAGTTTGAATCCTGGATGTACCAGGATTAATTGTGTGAATACAAAAAATATGACATAAAGTACTTCTGGAAAGTTGGAAGGATGTCACAAAAGTTATTTCCTGCTCAATCAAAACAAGTAGGAAGGTATATGAAGTGTGAAAAAGAAGCATTTGAAAGCATAGGTCCTGACAAGGCAATCTTTTCTCAGGAAAGGAATAATTAGCATATATCAAGAGAAGTGTACAATTTAAATTAACAAAAGAATCATATGTAGAAAAAATAATTTGAAGCAGTAAGGTCAGTCCACATCACACCTGAGTAAGATCATAGTCCTGCAAAGGCTTAAGAGAATATGGCAGTTCTAATCCTGTTTCTTGCATCATGATCGTAACATGCCAACTGCATAAAATATTAATTCTCAGATAATATGAACTATCTCGTCTTTCCCTTGCCAATGAATGAGAAATAAAAGATAAAGAAGATGGGCCTTGGTTATTCAATGATAAGCTCTAGAATGAACACAGAACGAATACATTAACAACAAGATAACTAAAATGGATATTATGCTGACCTATCAAGGTGCTGAATAGGATTTGAAACTGCCTTAAGAAGAGATCGTTTCACTGCTGACCTCCATGCAAAAGGAAATGAACCACCCTGCATTATGAGTAGCCACATAAACTGGTGTATCTCAATGAAATTGCAGTAGTCAATCTGGCAATCATGTGCAGCCCCTTACCCAACCAAAACTTCTTGAAAGATCATTCCCCGTTCCAAGTGGAATAATGCCAGTTGGAGGAACTGGCTCTCTTTTCTGCACAAAAAGTTCTCCCAGGCTTCCCAATACCCAACCTACTGTTCCATCACCTCCTGCAACCTGCAAAAGAAAATAAATAATTCAAGAAATGATGCAATGATTAACAAGAAACCACCAAATGGAGAAATAATTGCAGAATAAAAAACATAGAAGTCTTAAATGGTTGACTAGCAGAGAAGTCTTAAGGTCCACAAAAAATGAAAGGCTTCGCTATGATACATGACTGAGAATGTCAAGCATGCATGAATGGACAAAATTGACTTATACTGGAGAACATAAGGTACCATCAAGCAATCAGTACCAGAGTGACATACCATAATTCTTAAATTTTCACGAACGGCCTTTGCACAATCATCACCAAGATTAGCCAAGTTCTCCAAGCAAGTCAAACCATACCGAACGAACTGTGGAGGCTGTGTAACTGAAAGATCAAAGACCTGGATTAAATATAATAAAGAATTAGATAGTGACCTGTTAGATCATGCTCCTAGATATGTTTCCATAGAAAAATTTTCACATAACTAAAATGAACTTAGGACAAAATTCTCATCATTGTCAAGAGAAAAAGAGGCCTGATTAGAGTCACTGTAGATCACATTTTGTTGATATAAATGTCTTGTAAATCATACTGGAACAATGGCCAAAGAGTGCCATCTCACAATTTTTTACCATAAATATGAGAATCATAACATGTTACATGCACTCAATTCATCCATAAAGTTCTCATTATCTACTAGAAATTGATGCACAACCTGCTGACACCATACTAGATCGTCTTATATCTAAAACAACATCCTCATAGGTGGCTTTCTTCACTTGGATGAAATTTTTTACCAATTATATCACATCCATAATCATTCAGAATAACAAACTCCAACAAACTTTATAGCTAGACAAATTACGTCAAATGGCCATCTAAGTCCACATTGTGCTCATAACACCAAACTCTGATCCAGTGGGAAGGCAAAGCATAAGGTGCTAAATGGAAGGCAATTTCCAGCACAATCTACCTTAGACCACCATAATTCATTGCTAAACATCATCATCAAAGACCCATATAGTGCAATTTCCTTTTTTTTCTTCCACGAGAATGATAGGTCAACAAGCAAACATACTTCCCGTAAAAGTTAATGAGTCAGACGGGAAGACAAAAGGAGAAAGAAAAACCATATTATATAGGCTGATCATCTAGAAGATGTAGGCACCAAGCAAATCCAGAATCAGGACTTCCTCTTAAATCGAAGACAACCTTGAAACCTAATTTCAAAATCTTGTCAGTGTCAAAGACACCGTATCAACTTTTAAAGCAGCCGTATACTTGAGAATTTTTTAAAGATTTAACACAAAATTCGCTTCTAGACGTCTACGTGATAATCTTTCCTGGTCTTTCCATTTTTAGTCTTTAGTGTTTTCAACCTTGAGAGATGCAAAGAGGTGCTTTCACAAATAGTTTGCCACTCCACGGGCTCCTTGGGAAATTGTCTTCACCGAAGGCAAAGCAGCAAAGCTAGCACAAACTCCGAGTCACCAAGAAAAGAAGAAAAGAATTCTAAATCTTCTGAATAATGCTTAAAGATCGATCAAGACATGGAAGCCAAGAACGCCGCATTAGGAATTTTTATCACGAACTGAAAGATCTAAAGATTTGCTTCAGTAACTCAAAAAGATTACTCAAAGAATAGAACACACTCTAAGCAAGATTCGATATTTGACCTCAAGAACCCCAAAAATATCTTCGTAAAAATGCAGTAGGAAACCGCAAGAAAGTGAGACAGGAGGGGTTTCTTTCTTGACCTGTTCCTCGCTGATGAGCTCCTGAAGCCGGAGCTTAAGCTGCGGTCCGTGGCGGCCGCCGCTGCGGGAGTTCACGAACACCACCATGGGCGCCTCCGGCATCTCGTCAACCTCCGGGCCGCCCCCGCGGCCCTCCGCCCCGTCCTTCAACGCCGCCTCGGCGCCGGCGTCCGCGTCCCGGGCCCGGATGGCCGACGACATCGCCAACCGGAGGTACGCCGGCATCAAGATCCTCCGCCTCAGCTCCTCCTTGTCGATCCTCATCCCGGAGATCCCGCACCCCCGGATCGACTCCCACACCGACGATCTCGCAGCCACCGTCCCTCCCTCCTCCGCACCCCCTCTGGAGTTCGACATCTCGCTTTTCACGCCCTCGCTAGCCATCGTTGCTCAAGAGTAAGCAAGAAGGAACCCGGACGGAATTGGTTCGACCTTCAAGAGGGGAAAGAAAAAGACTCCATAATATTCTTTCTTCCGATTCTTGCATATTAAAAATATTAATTTAAATTAATTAGTTCTTGAATTCCACGAGCAACAGCAGAGGTCTTTCCCCTCAGTGGAAGAGGAAAGCGAAAGTGACACTGCGGATGTTGGAAATCACAGAACCGCCTGCCACGGTTTTAACCGGCGGCGGTTGGTAATTGAACCCACCCCGCCCACTTTTCCGGTACCGTCAAAGACGTACCCAATACGTATCATAAGCGACCGAGAGAGAGAGAGAGATTCACGGTTTACGCGTTGAGAAATGCGGGAGAAGGGAGGCCTTCTTTCCACTTGCCGTGTCGCTGTTCGACGAAATGTTCTTACGACGGGAAATACTGTTCCTTTTAATTCGTACATAAATCCACAGCTGGTAATTAGGACGCAAGTCAAATGCCAACTGCTGGCACGTGATGCCACGTGACGTGTGTTGCCGAGGACTCCCGCGACGGACCCACTCACCCGCCTTGATCCGACGGTTGCCATGGAGGATGTACGCCTTAAACGAACGGACCGGATGAGCTATGCAAGATGATTACGGTAATGCTATTCCAGAATTATATATATATATATATATATATATATATATATATATATATATATATATATATATATATATATATATATAGTAGACAAATATTTTTTATCTTCGAAAAAATTAGTACTGTATTGAAAATAAAATATTCGAATCGGATTTAAATTACATTTGGATAACTATATATTTAATTGAAATTGAATAAATTGATGAGCATTCGAACTGTGGTGTCCCATCAGATGTTGGTGGCAGTCAATAAATAGACGTGGTTGGGCCATCGCGAACAATTGCATCAAATAAAGTCTCCCCAACCAAGCCAAGCCGTTGGAAAAACGCCACAAATTTGTGCGACACCATTGTCGGTGTATTAACTCACAGAGTTTCCACCTGCTACAGTCATCAGATCTGCATCTCTAACGGTCGCAAAAGCAATAGCAGCCGGTGACACATCCACATCTTGAGCTGGTTGATGTCAGAACGCCTCTTCCCAACACTCTCCTTTCCTTGGTAAACAAACCCACGTAACGATGACAGCAGCCGCTGCAACAGATTCAAATTTTTAGTCATAAGGTTCTGAAGAGAAGTCAGGCTCTTCTGGCTTCTGTAGCTTCTGCATGTATTTATTTATAACAAAAGAATTTGGAAACTAAATGTTCTCTTATGAAGTTCATCATAAACCACAATGACTTGAAATGATCTGCAAGAATGACTTCTATAAACATTCTACTTTGAACACAACGCAAGCAATAAAGATAAGAAGATGGCCGCATAGCACCTGCATGTTTCCGATCAGGTGCGCAAATAGAACAAGACCAACAAGGACGATGAGTATAGAAAACAAAAGCACTCGTTGTCGATGTTTGGCCACAGGAGCTGGAGAAAGATAAAAAGCATAACCTTATAAGAAAGAAGCAGGTTCTTGTTATAACTAATGCAGAGAATCTTCAAACAGAAAGTGAGAAGAAAAGTACTAATCTAGCTTTTGATTTAGCAAGAAAGCATATTTCCTTGTTTAGATGCCTAAGTTTATAACCAAACTAACAATTATAATTTTCATTTGCTACAAACTGGTCAAAGTGTTAGAATTGCTATTGTGTTGCATAGAAGGGCAATTCAAAGACATGGAAATTGCGTACTGCGTATGTTGATCATACTCTCCTCTGCTAAAGTTTTTCTTGTCAAGCAAGAATACAAGAGCACAGTGAGCTTCAATCGACCTGATGTGGTAGCATCTTTCTGATATCAAGGAAATAGCATGAGAAAAAAAAATCAAGAGTATATCCATAATTGTGCCAAGTCATATTAACTTTCACATGAAAGATAGGAAGTAAGAGTTCATGCCTTAGCTTTTGCAATCCCCGCTAAAGACGATAGAAATACTTCTTGACAAGCTTCGTGGTAAGAACTTCATTTGTTAGTGCAGATTTAAAAATGCCAAATTTGAAAGTGCCATTAGGACCACAATTTATGAAAACCTTTGTGACACTAACCCAGCTTTGACGTTCTGGTTGGCTTGACAAGCCACAATCAAGAACCTTAGTTTGCATAATGGTCTATCCAGAGTGCATTGTGATTTCCAGCATGTCCTCTGTCTTTCAACTGAAAGCAAAGACCATGAAGCTCCTAAAACCTGCAAATTCCAATAAAATCCTGTGAAAACTCTTTTCCTCGGAATCAAGACAATATATCCATCATAATTTTCAAGGTTGATACACAATAATTAAGGGAAAGTGATAGAGTTACTTACATGGCTGGCAATCATGTAAAGCAAAAGATTGTATACAGCTCCTGCCCAACCAGTCTTTGTAACAACACCAGTAGTTTTAATAATTTGTTGACTTAAGGGAAATATGAGATAAAATCTTGGTATGTATTGTATTAGAACAATCAGAGCAAGTGCATTATTGTTGTCTTGGGCTCTTAAGTTCCTGACTGTTAGGATGACTGACCAAACAACAATCTGCGTGAAAGAAAGGATATTCAGGTGGGACAAATACACAATTTATACAAAACATATCACAATTTTAACGAAAGCTTCTAGAGCAAATTGAAATCCTCTGCCTCAAATACTAGTGTTTTTGTTGAAAGAAAGTTTACATATGAGATTGTTTATGATTCATTTTCCAAAACATGATGAAGGCCTTTGTTTTCCTGCAACCTCCCGTTGGAAAAGCATATATTAAGGCTTTTTATATTCCTGCTAAATACAGGACATCTCCATGGCCAAAATATTATGGTCGAGGTACATTTAAATCCTAAGACATCATATCATAGATAACCCAACAAAACTCATGGACAACAATTCAGAATTACCAGGCTAGATGGTAATTGCATAATAGACAAGCAAAAACTAGTTAAAAATATAGTTGACTTGATTGAGCATATGGTATGCGACAATGAATGACCCAAACAAACTCATTTAAATGGCACATCAACTGGGTTTATTTCCAGATTTGTCCCAGAACCCAAAGAGTAACTAGACCTGTTCAAGAAAATAAGGAGCACCAAGAACACCTGAACAACTAAATTCATGCCAAAAAAATTTTACACCATATAATTCATCAACAAGGACAGTGATTATGTCAAGTATTGGTCTGGATTTTATTTTTTCACGAATTTTTAGAGTCTATGATTTTATTTTTTTTTCCAGTGTTTTCTAGTACTTGCTTTGTCCAAGTTGTGAAATTATTCTCCAGCTCATCCTAATCCATTGCCTGCCACCAACATCCTACTCACTCTGAATCCTCTAGTGCTATTGGTGACATCATCATCATAGGCTTTAAACATCCAACCGTTTCACTTAGTTTAAGCCTAATTGGCATGAATATGATGTGTCTGTTTGCAGCTATTGAAAAACTGTTCTTCTATTTGGTTGGAAGGGTGACTATTTGAAAGCAAGTTGTATCAGCAAGAACTGACTCAGCAAACATGCAACACGCTAAATTTTACTTTACATAAAACTGCATGATTTATTCATAATCTTCCAAACCTTCACATAAAGCTCACTATCATTCCAAATGGATGCTTCTCTCTTGCATAGAACTTACCATATCTGAATGGAGTTTATGTACATCTTCAACATAGTGCTAATTTTTAACATGGCAGACTTAGTTATTATATATATGAACTACCTGCAACTTTTGATCAATCAAGCTTTCAGCGAGGATGACAACTAAGTATCATCTTGATAGAAGTATATTATTCATGAACAATTCTAGGCTATGTGAGCTGAAACTTCAAGAGAGGGACGAGAGCAAGTCTGATCTCAAATACCTCATGGCAATCTTCTTGCGGTCCATTATACGCTCTCCCCGTCCAAATACTCTCAAGCTTGGAGAAACATACGCAGTCCTAACTTCACAGCTATGTTCAGTATATAGAATAGATTGGCAAGAGTTCAGAGGAAGGTAATGGTAACTCTCATATTCTCATCCGTCTTGATACACATAGTGCTGCTCTTATCGGCCAACGGCAATTAGAGGTATAGAGGATCTATGACCAGTGCAACCAAGAATGAGACGAGGAAGACATGGTTCCATTTCATCAGGATGTTGCTTCCTGGATCCAGTATCCTCTTCCACCAAGGATCATGGTCCTCGATGAAAACTTTGGAACCCAAAGGGTCCCCAGAATCAATTCCACTGGGAATTAGTCCACCAGGTTGTGAGACCTGGTATTTGATTTTTGTTGCTTTCAATCTCTCACCAGGATAGAACCTACACATGAAAATAGCATGTAAGAAGAAGCCTTAGCCAAATCCCAAGCAAGGTAACCTATCACATGAAATGAACGATAAAAGAATAAGAATTAAAGATGGTTTGCTTCATCTCTGAACATGAGCAGGGTTGGAAACGTTACAGGCTTTGGCCACAATGAGATCTCATAATGCTTACCACACGAACTGAATCATATTCAGGATGAGCTTTGATGCTTTCTAGCATTTCATCGAACAGAACCAAGATAACCAATCTAATCCCATAAAAATGAGATCAAAAGGTCAAATTTTTGCTCACCAAGTAAAATGGAGTGGAATTTACTTCAGGAGAGGAAGACAGATAGGGTTTCCGAACATACCTGACGGCTCTCTCCTTGAACTCCACCTTGTCGTCGACTCTCCTCGACCCAACCGTAGCTTTATATCCGATCTCGGCCTCGATGGGGGCTCTATCGACCACGGCTTACCCCACCTGACGTCCCCAACGTTGTGGGGCCTTCGCATAGCTTCCGAACAAGCGTGAAACGGAAGCCAAGCAGGGGAGATGCCAATGTCGGTTTTTTTCTCGATCGGCCATCGGATTCGGAAAGGAGAAAAGTTTTTTCTGCGTGGAAGATTCTCCGATCCACCGGAGGTGGGCGACGAGATCAGAACCAAGAAACTACAGATACCGGAAGACTGAGGGTGGAGTGCGCAAGACTTTAAAGGCGGTAAGAGCGAAACCAGAGGCGGGAAGGTGGAGGGGAGTGCATGTTTTCGGGTCGGGTACATGTCGGAGCCGCTTGGATCCGAACTCAGAATACGGATTGAGAACCCGCACCCTCATTGGTCAAAACGGATTAACGTGATTTTGACTATAAATTAGTTAAGTGTTTATGATTTATTTATGTCTAAAATAATTTTTATATTTTTAAAGATATAATATATAAGTCTCTCTAATCAAGTCTGAGTTAACCAACATTCAAATCTGCTTACGTACAAGTTCACTCATAATAAATTATTAATACAATGACACATATAATTTTAAAAATAATTACTATAATTTTTATAATTTTGGTTTATATCTAAAATAATTCTTATATTTTTAAAAATATAGCATATAAGTCCCTCTTGACAAGTTTAAATTATCATACGTAATAGCTTACGTGACATGTTGTTATGATTTTTTTTCTGAGTTTTTGAATAATGTTTATTGAGTCTGTTTGGTTCAGTTAAAATCGGATAGAGATTTATTTAATATTTATTTAATATTAAGAGTCCAAGTCCCGATGAACTCTGGATGGAACTCTATAAAGAGTAATGTAATTCTTTCTTTTCGAAAATCAATCAATCAATAAAAAATTATTTCAATCTTTTGACAAGACCATATGAGGTCGATCCCCTCGAAGCGATTAAGGAGGGTCGATCCCCTCGAAGCGATCATTCCCTTTTCATCCACGATAAAATATTAGGGTCTTAACACATGTTGATTCATAATAAATTATTAATATAATGATATATAATTTAAGTTTAAAAAATATATCTCATCGAGGAAGAGGAAACGATAGAGGTTGTAATAACATATGAACATGAAAAGACAGAGGTAGGAGAGGGCGAAAACGAATGTAAAGAAGAGCTGAACCACTATATCATAGGCACAATAGGTGGGTGTGCATAAGAGGATGAATTGGGAGGCGGTGGAGATGAAGATGACTAGGAGGAGGAAGAGGGACTATGAGACTATTACATACGTAATGTCGGACTGATTTACGCACATCCACCTTAGGCAAGATCGGAAGCTCCTAAGCTTATCGTTAGTGTAGAAGAAGTTACGTGCGTACGACACCCTACTATACAACAATGGCTCAGTGTTGCTGTTGGTGGTCACTTCCACGACGATGCCTCATCATGTTATTAATGGTGGTCTTAATTTTTTAATTTAAATTATATATATTATTATATTAAATAAATTATTGTGAGTTAATATGTCATGTAACTCTAATATTTATTAACTTAAACTTGACGGGAGGAGCTTATATATAATATTTTTTAAAATATAAAAATTATTTTAGATACAAATAAAATCATAAGGATTTAAATGAATCATAACTAAAACTATATGGGTTAAAATGAATTTTTTTATTTAAATTATATATATTATTATATTAATAATTTATTATGAGCATATAAACAAACTATAATGTCGGTTAACTCAACCCGAAAGAACTTATATATATTATATTTTTTAAAATATAAAATTTATTTTTGTATATAATAAATTATAAGGGTTTAAGTAGTTTGACTAAAATTAGGAGTTAAAATCAACCTTAATAATATTGATGATAGATTCAGCATACCCGCGAATGCTACCCGATCAAATTGATACCGGGTCGGACACTGTTATCCATGCCCGCGATGTATCGTTTGCGCCAAGATCCGCGCCTCGATTAAACCCACCGTCAAATTCGTCTCTCTCCTCCTCGTTCAGTCTTTCTGTTTCTCGCTCGATCGAATTCGAGTACCCCTCTCTTCGCCGTGGGAGGTCACGGCTTCCGCAAGGTTCGCAAGCTCTCCAACTAGATGACGACGAATACGACCAAGAATAAGGAGGAGCTCGAGAAAACCTCATCCCAGCCTCGTCCCTCGACGTCCGCCAGCCCCTCGCCCCTGGCGCCTCCGTCGAGCCTTAGCTCCACATCGACAGCGCCTCCCCGACCGACCCGTTGGATCGTCTTCGACATGCTCGATTCCGTCTCTTGATCCTCTTTCAAGCCCTTGCGCTCCGACTGTGACGAGGACGCCATCGCTTCCTCCTCGACGTGGTTCTTGATCGTCGGAGACGATGTCTGGGCTATGGTCGATGCGATACGTTCGCGGGATTCAGCTTAATCGCGTTCCCAGCAGCGCTGCCTCGATTTATGGCCGACGAGTAGTTGGAGATCTACTTCGCGACCCGGGACCGGGAGTTCCAAGTTGCCTGTTTGGACAAGGGTTTGGGAGAGGATTTCCTAGTGTCGCCGTAGCAGACGGCGCTTTCTGGGAGGACGCCTCCGGACTCTGCAGAACCTGCTTGACGAGTTCGAGGAGAAGGCCTATGGGGGGCGGGTTACAGAGCCTTGGGCTCGGCGCACTCGATAATAGCTTCTTGGCGTGTGGTTCAGGAATTCCGGTTGTGAATAATTTCGCCCATGTAATTCATGGGAAAGTTGTCTCAGTGAAGATTTTTGGTAATGGGGCAGCTGTGGATCGTATTTCACCCCGAGAAGGCGGTTCTAATACGTTGTTGATGAGCCCAGCACAAACAGGGTAACCCAATTCGACTGGAGTTCTTGATATTGAGACGGGAAGGGTCATTGACGACTGGGATATCAAGAAGGATGGTATCCGAGACATCCTCAGTAGGTTAGATTTGAGGTATTGGAATGGAATTTATCCAGGATTTAGCAAAATCAATAAACTCTCCGATGCTGCAATGAACTCCGGGTCATCATATCTAGAGTTTCCCATGCATCACATCCACGAGAGATGGGTCCATCGCTATGTAGTCTTTGGATGGAAGATAGATTTGCATTCAAGGAGTACGATGTGAATGGAAAAGAATGCATTCCTGGGCTTACCTTTCATGTTGATGTTATCTTTGATGAGAATTTGATATTGGGTAGAACTAACACGAACTTGATTGCAGTGCCTTCATGGACAAAGATGGGAGGGAGAAGAGTGGTCTTGCGGCATAATGGAACATATAATTGCAGCTCCTACATTGTTGAAGCTTATTCATTCAATAAAGACCTATCATTGAAGTATAGTCCATTGGGTTCATCCATGGCAGGCTTGAACAGCAGGTTTCAAACGGTCCAAGTCTCATGGGTAATGAACCAAGCATCATTTTCAACTTCTATCCATACTGCGCATTTTACATGTCTAATTAAGTTCTTTTGGTATTTTATTTGTTTCTCGCGGACCTTGTTAGACTTGTATAACTAAATCTTGACTGCCAGATGGACTTGTCTAACCTTGTTAAGATAATGAGGCATTAACCGCTCATTGTAACTGCATTAATCCCAATTCTAAGATCAGATATGTTTCCTGGAATCTCCTTAGGTGCATTTTGATCTCAGCTGAAATTCATTCACATTTTGATTTGTTTAGATGTTGCAGGAGACGTGCCTGCATGAAAGCATGTAAAAGCTTGTTAGTATTCCACTTTTGAGTGCTGAATTGATGTTAATTACATAGTCTACATTTGCTAATTGTGTATTCGATGGTACTTGAAGTCCTCGTGATTGTTTAGAAAGGCATCATCACTGTGGCTTACTACCTTTAGTTCTTAATTATGCTATATATATATATATATATATATGTTTTGTAGATAATCTTGATTTTGATAGAATACATAATATGGATTTATATCTATGGACACAGTAAGTACTGCTTCTGCTAAGTTAGGAGAAGGTTTTTGGTGTTCTATTATAGTGTGACTGGCCATGTTACTAACATCTTGAACCTTGTTGTACAGTTTGCGCAGCTGCGCCTTTGCAAAGGACCCAAAATTTTCCGTAATTTTCACCTGGATTCATTGATAATGTAATCATATGAAAGAACATGCAACAAAATTTGTAAGTCCACATAAAAAGAATATTGTGGTCTTCATTAAGAAGCTTAGAGAAAGTGCAGAAGAGTTTGCTCTTGTAAAAAGGTGAGGAAAACATGGGAGGGGAGGGGGGAAAAGCGGAAAGGAAAGAAGAGAAGAAAAAATAATAGAACGAAAAGGTTATTATCTTTTTATTCTTTTGTGGTCTTGTGGTGGTGTCATCTCTTGCATCCCCCTGATCTTAGTACATTTTTCTTTTCCTTTCTTTCTTTCTTTTCACTTTTTTGACGAATTTAAATTATGTTAGGATGAGCAGAGGACTGATTTGTGAGTGATTTATATACAGCATGTTGGTTCAGGATCGTCCAATTTTTGGTTTAAATATGTAAGCCATGGAACTGCCAGTTTTCTAGGTGTCAATTGCCCAAATAGCTGTTTAAACAGTAGGCAACCAATTTGAAAAACAACGTCGGGAGTCTTATGCTATCATACCTTTAAATTCTCAAATGAATCAAGTGATAAAGTTTCTCTTGCAGCTCTGTTCATTGCTTCATCATTTAGCAGAGTTTTGCTATTGGTTTGAGTAACTTTCTTCTCACAAAACCTTTAGTTCATGAATGTACTTATTTAGAGTAGAAATATCGTGGTAAAGAAGAAGATGACTTCTGTTTCCTAAGCTTTCTAGTGAATTGGCGTAAATCCTGTTCATTGAAAGAATTTGATACAGTTACTGTTGGCCTTTGAATTATTTGAACTTGATATTGACTTGGCCATATGGTATCTCATTTCTGAATGACTATCGAGTAATATGTTGTATTGAGAGCAACTTTACCAGGCAGCGGATCCCAATAGTTTCAAACTTCCTTTTTACTGGACAAAAATAAGGAGGCAAAGGGGTCACAGACCAATAATCATGCATCTGCTTCTCGATGACAGTATCAAACTCATAGGAATGTGAGAGAAACACTGATTCAGGATGCATTCAGATGGTGTATTCACTTAAGAGTTTACATGTAAACCACTTCACGATTTTGTGGGTTGAAAGATGGGAAATTTATTGGATTAAATACATCAAATACGTTATAACTTGGGTTGAGGATCATGTAATATGCTAGTAGTACTTTGCTGATATAATTTATGAAGTATAAGCATGCGTATCTGAAAATTGGAAAGTGAAATCGGTAATGGATAGTTTGACACTTATTCTGATATGGTTTACTTTTTTGATGTGGTCCAAGCTAGAGAAAATTTCATGCTATATCTTTCGTTATGTAGTCTCAATTATCTTGAAGCTTCCAGTTACTCACGTAGCTTTGTGTCATGTTCAATCTTTCTACCTGCTATCCTTCCATTTATGCATCATGAATCCTTACAAAATTGGCTTCATGTTTTCACCAGTGAGAGGATCATATTATAGATAGTTCTCTTGTTATCTATTATTGTCCTGTTAGGTACTGTAGCATTACGAATGTGAATCACTATTCAGATATGATTTCTTGATACTGTTTTGATAAACAGAGGCCTGTTTATGTACTCATCAAGGTGATCAACAATGGTAAGCAGGAGAACCATGTGATATTTATGTATCCTATTATGGGATGGGTGTGTGAAGTACATGGTATCATATGTTTGTCCTCCTGTAAGTTAGATAATGTCAAGATCTTAGGTGCAGTCCTTCCTGTTGTACTTTCTTTCCAAAAATGTCTCGAGTACTTATCCGGATGTTTTGTTCCCACAGGTGCCACGCAGCGCGGTGGCTCCTTCCTGGATGAGCATCATGTGAGATGAAGGCAAAGCCTTCACTTGATCCAGGACTCTCTTCCGCTGTCCTCTGACATGGCCCCGGTGTCCATGGTTTTGCCACCACCAAATGCTGTCTCCCACCTGCTTCCTCTGCGCTCTGGATCCAGGCAAAGGTGGAAAGCGGGAAGAAGCTTCTGCAGCTGTGCTGTTTCCACATGGCAAAGTGAACTTGGTTGGGTAAAGTCACCAGCTACTTCATCTTCACGTCTCCACTGGTACGATTCAAAAGTGTTCTATCTTTTTTTTTTTTACCTCTATTGTGTTGGATAGAGTAAACCAAACCAAAACCTAACCCTTATAGAGGCCGCCCCACTAAATGCCTGCACATCATACATAACCTATCCACCCTTCATCACATTTCTTATTCGCTCCAATGTATCATCACCCATCATACAAGAAGCTACTGCCATTGGATAGTAGTATCGACGTCCACTTATTTCCAAAGTGAATCCAGTCAATAGGTTATCATCATCGAAGCTTCGCAGTAGGTGTTCTCAAATGGCTGCTAGACACTCAAATCCAGGCCTAATCCAATCTGTAGTCCAAGTCTAAGGCATCATGCATGGAACACGTCGCACCCAATTCCATATCAGATACGGCATCTCCTTTCTGCTCAACGTCTCCTGTGCAAGTCTGCACTCTCTTCCTGTCAAAGATCGGCTCCCTCACGGCAGAAACCAAAGGTTGGTGCATTAGGGTCCAAAGGCAACAAGACAAAAGGATGGTGTCCTGTCCTAAAGCCCACATTCTATAATCAAAAGTTTGGCACTAATATGCCAACATGGGCCTATTCACACTTCCTATATCACAGCTGCACTTACTCTACATTATCCCAAATCTCGGGTCTTAATCCTCAAATCTGGATTACTTAGATTTAATCCCCCCCATCTTCCTCTCTCTGTCTTCCGCACACCACATGCAGAAGTGGGGCCGATTAGGATCAGACCATGATTTTTTAACTACTTCACTAAATTATCCAGGCTCTCCTTAGGTATGTAGGGGGGGTGCCCACCATCCACAAGGTCATTTATGTTATCTATGGAGGTTCAAATCTTCTACAATCCATTTCTTTCAATCAGCAGAAGATAATTGTTTAGCGTAGAGAGGTGATACTGCTAGAGGAAGATCCACTCTTGCTCCAACAGCGAGGCAGGGAAAAGAGACTGGTACATCGTTAGCGTGTGATAATTAATCCTACGTGTGCCTCTTCGCTTCTCGAGAGGTCCTCCCTCTTTATCCGTCTGCGGATCACGCTTAGCTAAGTAACATCAGGGGAATGGAGTGACCGCAAGTGATCGGTATGAAAAGCTGGGACCCAAATGAGGTCCACGTAGGCAGTATTAGTGGGGCAGCTACGTGGGCAGTGGGGGGTTGGGTTTGGATAACCATCACGTCGACGCAGTCAAGGGCGTGACACGCCTCGGGTAGCGTCAGCGTTGCGTCAACCTCTTCCGGTTGGCCACGTGTCGCCCATCCGAGGTACCTCTCAACGCTGGAGGCCGCATCTGTCGCTAGTCTGTTCCCGACGGTGGGTCCCTTTCTGTAGGTGCGCACTGTGGGCACCTAATTCTTTTACGTGCTCAGTCGTGGACGCCGTCGTTGTCGCAGCCGCTGCCCCCCGAAAAACACCGACACGTGTCGGGAGCCGTGGAATTTTCCAACCCAAATTTATGAACCACGCCCCCACGGTTGGCGGGCGCCTCCGAGCTTTTCATGCAACCCACTTAAGAGAGGCGGGCGCAAAAGGTCTATTTTAATTCTAATAATTAGACGTAAACAGGAATCGGATGTTATTTATGGTAATTTTAAATTGATGATGATAATAATAATAATATTATTATTTTTGTTGTCGGCATTGTGATCGTGGTTGGAGGTCAGGCCGCGAAAGGTGTTCCACACCCGTTCTATGGTACTATTAGCTAATGCGTAATGCCAAACACATGAAAGTTGCATATTAGAAATGAATAGGAGGAATCATAGAAACGGATAGTAGCACAAAAAGGTGGACAATTCTGAATGATAAGTATGGCTAATAAATTGAATGATAAATGCTACAGTATACGCATGAATCAGATGATACATCACATCATCAAACTATGCATTCGACCTTTCTCATCTCTTATATTTTTTAACCATGAGCTCTAATTTGGTGGATTTATGTAGGAGAGGAATTAAAAAAAAATCTTTTATTTCTTAAAAATATTTTTTGTTATTTTATAAATATCAGAAAAAAGGAAAATCTGCAACCTGGTGGACGTGGCGGATTTCGCAATCTAACCCCGAGCGAGAGTAATAGGAAAAGCCACCGTTTACTGTCGATCACCCCTACCAGCGGCCCAACGACCCACCTCCAACACTTTCTCCAGTTTAAATTCTCCTTTTAGTCTCCCCTATCCGTTTCCATCCCCCGTTTCCTCTCTTCTCCCTCTCAGACACCTCAACCCAAAGAAAAGATAGACATCGAAGAAAGCGAGGAAGCGGATCCCCTCTCGCTTATCCTCACCGATATGGTTCTCCGATCCCTGTAGAACAATGCTTAGCGGCACCCAACTGAACTGAACCCTCTCCTCTCCGTCACCCCGCAAATGTGTCCCTCCTCCGTCTCCGCCTCTTCCTTCTTCTCCTCCGTCTTCTTCCTCCTCTGCAACACGCTCCGATAGCAAACCGCCTTCACCGTCACCGTGATCCGTAACCCTAACCATAACCCGCGGCCAATCTCCCGATCCGTCGGCGGCGCAGGCGATGCCCTCCTTCTCCTCCGCCAACCTCCTCGAGCTGGTAGCCGGCGACGACTCCGACTTCGCCGCCTCCCCCCTCCGCCCTCCTATTCTCCCCCGCCTCATGGACGCCGCCGCCGACTATGATAGCCCCCCCGCCTCACCGTCGCAGCGGGAGCGGAGGATCATCGTTTCCCACCGCCTCCCCCTCCGTGCCGCCACTGACCCCGCCTCGCCCGGCGGCCTATCCTTCTCCCGGGACCCCGACGCGCTTGCTCTCCAGCTGCACTCCGGCCTCCCGCCCGCCGCTGAGGTTGTCCATGTCGGCACCCTCGCTGCCACCGTCGACCCCGTCCACCACGCCGCCGTCTCCCGCATCCTCTTCGACCGCTTCCGCTGTCTTCCTGTCTTCATCCCTGCTGACCTCCACCGCCGGTTCTACGACGGGTTTTGCAAGCACTATCTCTGGCCCCTCCTCCACTACCTCCTCCCTCTCTCGCCGTCCTCCCTTGGCGGCCTCCCCTTCGACCGCGCCCTCTGGCTTTCCTACCTCTCCGCCAACAAGCTCTTTGCCGACCGCCTCATCGAGCTCCTCAACCCGGACGACGATCTAGTGTGGATCCACGACTACCACCTCCTCGCCCTCCCGACCTTCCTCCGAAGGCGCTCCCCTCGCATAAAGTTGGGATTTTTCCTCCATTCTCCATTCCCTTCCTCGGAGATCTTCCGAACCATTCCTGTTCGGGATGAGCTCCTCCGGGCCCTCCTTAATTCCGATCTCGTTGGCTTCCACACCTTCGACTATGCCCGCCACTTCCTCTCCTCTTGCTCCCGATTGCTTGGCCTGGATTACCAGTCCAAGAGAGGCTATATTGGCATCGAGTACTATGGAAGGACGGTCACCGTCAAGATCCTCCCTGTTGGGATTGACATGGGTCAACTCAAATCAGTGATATCTTCTCCGGAGACAACTGCCAAAGTCCAAGAGCTCGTCGAGGCTTACAGAGATAGGATCTTGATGCTGGGAGTGGATGATGTTGATCTTTTCAAAGGTATCGGAATGAAGTTTCTTGCCGTGGAGCGGCTATTGGAGGAGCATCCGCAGTTGAGAGGGCAAGTTGTGCTGGTCCAGATCGCTAATCCAGCAAGGAGCCAGGGGAAGGATGTGCAAGAGGTCCAGGATGAGATAGGATCTATCACAAAGAGAATCAATGAACGTTTCGGTAGACCTGGATATCAGCCCATTGTATTGATCTACCATGCTGTACCAACCTATGAGAAGGTTGCCTTTTACGCAGTGGCTGAGTGCTGCATCGTGAATCCTGTTAGAGATGGGATGAATTTGGTCCCATACGACTACACAGTCTGCAGACATCAGAGCCCCGCACTGGTCCATTCTCCCAAGAAAAGTATGATTGTAGTATCAGAATTCATTGGGTGCTCGCCCTCCCTCAGTGGAGCTATTCGGGTCAATCCATGGAATGTGGATGCGGTGGCAGAAGCGATAAATTTGGCCATCACGATGCCGGAGACCGAGAAGCAGCTGCGGCATGAGAAGCATTATAAGTATGTCAGTTCCCACGACGTTGCATATTGGGCAAGGTCCTTCGATCAGGACTTGCAGCGAGCTTGCAAAGATCATTTCCTAAGACGGTGTTGGGGGATTGGATTTGGAATGAGCTTCCGTGTCGTTGCTCTTGGTCCTAATTTTAGGAAGCTGTCCCTTGAGTATATTGTTTCGGCATACCAGAGGACAGATAGTAGGCTTATCTTGCTTGATTATGATGGGACCATGATGCCTCATGCTTCTATTGTCAAAAAGCCAAGCAGTGAAGTTATTTCAGTTCTGAACGGATTATGCAGTGACCCAAAGAATGTTGTCTTTCTGGTCAGTGGTCGGGGAAAAGATGAGTTGAGCGGATGGTTTGCACCATGTGAAAAGTTAGGGATATCTGCGGAGCATGGATATTTCACGAGGTAATAATTCTGCACTGAAATAGCAAACTTTATATTACTTTAATAGGTTGTTCAATGGTGGCATCATTTTGTTATTTACCATAGCAAATTTGGTAGGGGAAGAGTGTACCTTGTCTAATGGTCAAAAATAATTTTTAAGAAGTTATGAGGTAAAACATACGACATATAATCATGGAGTACACATAAAATCTCTTACAGAATTCATATTCTTATATTCTTGTGTTTTGATAATATCCATATTATAGATTGTACAAACTGTGTGAGGGTGGTGTCTTTGCTTTAAGATAAGATTATTTAGGTTGACCATCCTAGATCTCGCATTGGTGGGATCCTCATGCTGTAGGTTGCCTTTTTATTATACATATACAGTACAATTTTGTGAGCAAAGGTTTTTCTACTCATTTTGGAGGATGTGGACACGGTTAGCTCTAAGAAAGTGATTGAACGTGCCACATTAATGAATGCAACAAACTTTACTTTCAGAAGTTAAGACATACATGTCATTGTATAGAAGCTTTGAAATGTTTGAACCTGATAAAACCTGAGTCAGTATCATAATTTTAATTGTCTTCAGAAGATGAAGTGAAATATCCTTGTTATGTCATGATTAAGATACACAAGCCAAGCAAAAAACTGTGTCTGAAAGTTTGTCTATTTGTTGATTTATTTATAGTCACATGGTATATATAATTGGCTATGATAACAAAGTGATGAAAAGTGAAATTCTGAATTGATTGGTCTAACCAACACCATGCGTTCTGATTTGAATTGAAGGGAAGGTGGTATTCTCTTATGACCGACTGGTTGGTTGTTGTTTTGGATTGCAGGTGGAATAAAGATGCTCCATGGGAGTCGTGCATGTTGTCTACAGACTTCAATTGGAAGAAGATTGCAGAACCTGTGATGAGACTCTACATGGAGGCCACAGATGGATCCTCCATAGAACCTAAAGAAAGCGCATTAGTTTGGCATCATCAAGAGGCTGATCCAGATTTTGGTTCATGTCAAGCAAAGGAACTCCTTGATCATCTTGAGAATGTGCTTGCCAATGAACCTGTAGTTGTAAAAAGAGGCCAACATATTGTAGAAGTGAACCCTCAGGTATGAAGAAGTTGATATTGGTTCTGTTTCCTTCACTAAATTTTTTGCTTTAGATCTGAACCAAATATCACTATCGTGATCTAACAAGCTTAGCTTTCAAAATAAAGGTGCATGGATTAGGATTGACTTTGAGGGAATATCTGCCTACCTCTTGAGCATGCATGGATGCCCCCACAAGTTCTGATAGGATTTCTTAAAAATAGTAATAATATTAATTTGGAGATCTAGAATAGATAGCCTTGGTTTGGCTTACTTGGGTTGCTAGGTCTTCTTTTCTTATTACTTATTATTCCTCATTTTGTTCAGCCTTTGACCATGCCTTGGCTTGCTTGGTTTGGTAGGTCTCCTTTTATTATTCGCTTATGCTTGCTAGTTTTATTCAGCCTTGACCAGTCTTTTATATGTAGGGGATAAGCAAAGGCAGGGTGGTCGAAAATCTCATGGCATCTCTGTTGAGTACGGGAAAGGCACCAGATTTTTTACTATGCATAGGTGACGATAGGTCAGACGAAGACATGTTTGAGAGCATCAGCAGTTATACAAATAATTCATCAGTTCCAGCAATTGCCGAAGTCTTTGCATGCACGGTCGGCCAAAAACCAAGCAAGGCAAAGTATTATCTCGACGATACAGTGGATGTCATGAAAATGCTTCAGGGCCTAGCCAATGCATCATCCGTGCAACCGCCCAGACCTGCGCAGCTTCGAGTCTCGTTTGAAGGTTCTCTCTAAGAAAGTGTGTATTCTGCGGTTAGATCTCTCCAAAATGATCCAACCTTCCGCCGGGTTAAGCTAAACCAGACTGGGTTGAGCTAACCAGCCCGTGAAAAACTAGAGTTGAGGATGCATGTGAAAAACTAGGAATTCACAATACAGGAGGACTTATTGCGGACTATGCAGAAGCTGCATGGGGAGGTCAGAAAGCTTGGGAACGAAAGTATTCAGATTCTATCCAGATTACCTTAGGAAGCTGTCACACCCAAAGCCAGACCTTGTAGTTATATTCATGTAAATATATGGTAAAAGTTTTTTTTGTTGTTTTTCCTTTTGCTCTTTCTTGTAGATGGTTACAGAAATTTCATTTCACACAGATGTTCTTCCAATCATTTGTGACACATACTGCATGTAATGATAGCATAATTGGCAAGCATCCATCGTGCTTGCCATACATACTTCCATTCCTACAGTCTCATGCTAATCAATCAATCTTGGACGGTTTGCTTGTACAAATTGGTCTTGTTTTCCTCTTGCTTGTTCTATTTGCTGATGGCTTCAGCGTTAAAAATATGAGACAAAGTTTCACACTAGAAGACATGCAGATTACGTCTGTCAATCAATTCATAGTCCTTTTGCATTCATGAGGATCACTCCTTGATTGCAACAGATTTGATGTTAATGTTCATTGCCCTGCCCAAGATTATCTCAAGTCCCAGCAACTTGACCAACCTCAGATCATGACTGATTCAAGACTGGTGAGTAGCTCATCATCATCATCATCATCATCATCTGAGAACATGAATACTCGAATTATACCCTGCCCTTCCTTCAGATGTCACTCTTGCATGCTGTCCTTTTAAGCATACTCATAAATCACAATTTATTTTTATTTAATGAAAGAAAATGTTGCCAGGTTGGTGGGGGAAAACTTCTGGTGAGGGTTGAGAGGAAGCATAGACTGAACATTCGCACCACCATAATTTGGTCACATTCAAAAAGTGTTGGAATGTAATAATAATACTATTATATTTAAGAGCTTTAGTCATAGACGTGATCGATAGATATACAGGTGGAAGTCTCAGTGGTGGAAGCGACCGGCACAATAGACGGCTGCATCCAACCTCTGCCACATGTATACTCGTACGTCCACAGCTGTTCTCACCTGTAGACGTGCTCATCCGGTCAACCGCGTAAAGCCCGGTGGAGGAGGAAGTCGCTGTCGAGAAGAACGAAGGGGTGACTCCCCACCGGAGACTGGGACGCAGACGTTATACTTGCCGTGTCTCCAAAGCTCTTCGTCGGGCGTGGGGGCAGTTGGAGAAGGAAGAGTCGTCCCTTCTTATCTTCTTCCACTGGTCGGAGCAGTTCCGACGTGGTGGCCACTGCTGCTCTACTTTTCCTTCTCGCTCGGATGCTGTCCTCCCTCACGGCGTCATTGGTCCCTCCAGGAGTCATCGTCAACACACTAGTCCTCTTTTCTTTGATGTCCACTTCGCCTGCTGCGTCTGGAATTGTCTGCACATTGTTTCATTGGGTGATTGATTGGATAAACGTGTAAGCAGCTGCAACTCCTATCATCCTTTCTTTCCTTGATACGCATTCTTATGTTATATTTTTCTTGAGTGAACTCATTCACGCGGAATCAGATGCTGCAAGCTTGCCATATGTATTGAATAAAGGGAGGTAGATAGATAGATAGATAGATAGATAGATAGAGAGCTGAATTGGTCTAAAGGTTGGTTGGAAGATCATAATTGTTATTGTGGGTGAACAATGACAAAGTAGCTGTGGCTTTAGAATAAGATGTTCTAATCTTAATCTTATCTCAGTTACCTAAGACATTTCCATCGCTTAACAAAGCTAGATTGCTCTTCTACTATATATGATTAAGCAATCTGTTTTCACGGGATTACAGTGAAAAGAAAGATCAATTCAAGGTGGTAAAAGGTTAGTAAGGCTAGTTGAAGCAAATATAAACAAGCAGTAGCTGACGTCTCCCTCCCCTCCCTGTTCTGGAGATAGAGAGAGTCCATAAAGATTTTACAGCTGAGAAAACTTTATATGGCATCTATTGATATGAGATGTGCTCATTTACGTGCTTCTTCAATTAAGATGATTCTGCAATATGTTCGAGAAATAAGTACTCAATCTGTACATGATTCATACATAAAAGATGCTTAACGATAGTCGACCTGCTCCTCTCCACCACTGTCACTGGCGGCCTCCTCCTGTTGCCAGTCTTGGGCCAAAGCCCGCCTCCCACTCGTCGGTGCTCAGCTCTCCTCCTCTCTCTCTCTCTCTCCCTCCTATCCTTGTTATTAATTAGTTTTCCTAAAAAGAGAGAAAAATGACTCAACTCAGATTCGGATGTTACAGAGGCAGCACGTCCCGAGATGCCAAGTAATGAACAGAGAAAAATCGATCGATAAAATTCGATTTCTCAAAGTGTCACTCAAGACCTTCTAAAGGATTGAGATCGAGATCAAGAGAACTCGAGTCAGCTCTTTGATGCTTATGTCAATCATATCCCAAAAAATACATTGGCCTATGTCGATTAGATCTATTTTATCCTTTAAAACAGGGTCTGTCGTACCGAATCGTACCACCCGGTACGGACGGTACGTATCGGTCCGATAGATTGTCGATACGTGGACCGTTTGTTATCGGTCCGAGTGCACTGTAGCAATGTACTGTATCAATGTACTGTAGCACTGTACCTGGGTGTACCACTCGGTATACCGTACCGTATCGGTACCGAGGCCAGATCGAAATACTGGTACGGTACGGTATTGCAAACCTTGCTTTAAAGTATAGTATGAGAAAGAATTTATTTGAATTAAACTTTTATAATATATGTTATATTAAGATTTATTAGGATAAATAGGTTATTTGAAAACTTGAAAAGGGCAAATACGTAAAAGACTTATTCTTCTACTTAATAGTTTATTCTAATAATTACGGAATTCCCAAGTTTGTCATCGCACGAATCTCTCGATCTCCCTTCCTCCCGTCGCCGGCGCCCTAGAGATCGGACTTCTGCGACTCCACCTCCGGCGACGTACGCTGCTTCTCCCTATCCTTTCGAGTCGGAAGTCAATTGTTACCACCGTAGGCCCGCCATCACTCCCACCGCCACCTGATAAAGGGCACGTGGCCAAAGTCTTCACCGGAGGCCTGCGACTGCCGCCATTTCCTTCACCTCGGGTTTCCTACTAGGAGAAAGGCCTTGCTTGATCGTAGCTCCTCTTATCAAGGTTCTCCCTCGACTAATTAGAGCAAAAAGCCGTTTCTTCTAACTCCGTCGTTCAACCCTTAAATAATAGAATTTTTTTTTAAAGAAAAGAACACCAATTTATCGATCTTAATCGGAACTTTTAGATTCTTGGGAGTTTCAAGGTCTGTTTATTCTGCTTGATTCATTCGGATAACTCCTTATTCTTTTGAGCCCTATCAACTCTTCCTAATTAATCTAATTGGCCGCAATTGTTGTCCTGCTGATGGTACTTGTAGTTTCAACTATGTCTAGAGCGTAATTAATTGTAACTTTCGAGCTGTTCTGACTATATTGTTGTGTTGTTTCAGAAGCATGAGGAGAAGACCTGGGATTGCAGGTTTAAAGAGTGCGGCTGCTGCACGGGTACTAGTTTCTTCTGACTATGATTTTGTGCTTGATGTGTTTATGTACATGTGTTAAAAACACGGTTTGTATTTTTCTTTTTCAAATAACTTATTTTTTCTTATATTTGTTTATCATCATAAACCAAAATCTACGTTCTTGCTTATTAGTTCGCATCATGGATGTTTAAATAGTTATTTTCTGTTTGATTAATAGGATCAATATCGACTAGTTGGTGAAAATGTTGCCAGGATCAGGGCAGATGTCATGAAGGAACAGCTCGAAACATTTCGAACTCAGTTAGAGGATTTTGCTCGCAAGCACAAGGTAGGATTATTCACTGCATATTGTCCCTTTGTTTTGTTTGTGTTAATATAGTTGATATTTTTGAACATGCATCTGTGTGTTTTGCTTGTCTGTTCTCTTTTTGTCTCACTTAGAGCCCCAGATTGGGCTTTGCAAATTTGTTTGAAAGAGTTGTGGCTTATCGTGTGTTTGCAACAACTATGAAAGTAAAGAGTGATTCTAGATCCGAGTTGGTGAAGAAACATATGCTTTTGGTTTATTGATTACTTATATATACACATATGTGAATATACAAAATTAGCTTCCGTTGGAGATTAAAGTGTAAACTATAGCTTTCATTTCTGATAAACTGAAAGGACCGGAAATCACAATTTGATCTTTTCTTGAAGTTGTATGGAAGTTTGTTGTTGTCATTCTATTCAAGTGATGAAGATTGCACAAAACGTCTTGTTTGGTTGACAAATTATTGTTTCTTACAAGCTTCATGGAAGTTCACGTTTGTTAGAGTTTAGTATGAAAAATGATGGTTTTACATTTTTTGTCTAGCAGTATATTAATAATCATGAAGGATATTCTTGTGATCCTTTTCATGTCTGAGTCCATTAATATATACATAAAAAAGTGGAAACATATTACTTCTTGTGCTGTTGATTCAAAATATTTAATTCCAGAATACAATCTTGTAAGAGTTGAATAGAATGGAACTTTTTTTGTTGAAGTTGGTGATGAAGATCTACTCGACTTCTTCTGCATGTGTTGAAGGTTAAATAGCAAACTACAATTCAATTGCATATTGTCAGCACATCTACAGTTCAAATAATTTTTTTTCTCTTTTATATTTTTATTGTGTATTAACATTACTGAACATTATTGAATGGTTACAGAATTGTTTCCTCAGTTCTCTTTGTTTCTTACACTAGGAATATAACTTGATTTTTTAATACCTGTTTATGCAATATTGGAACCACATTTTGAATTTTTAGGTGACTATTGTCAATATTTGCATGCTCAATGTTTCTTTGAAGTTTTTTTTCTTAAAATAACTTCAAACTGAACTGCATCAACTTTCCTCTGACCTCTTTATTGTTTTGTCTTTATTATTCAAAAAGTTGGTTGGCAATTTCTGTTTAAGATGTACATAACAGTTTACAAATCCATCTCCTGGAACAACTGGCGGTATAGAGATAATAAGAATGGTTTGAGATGCCTAGAAAAATAACTCTGAGATTTTTTTGGTAACTGATATGCACAGAAAGTTGGATTAGTAAAACATGGGCTGTTCTTGGTTAAGGCATAGTGATATCTGTCCTGGGAAGCCATCCAAGGAAAGATTAAAAATATAGAATTGGATCAAGTTCGATTTATTTTTTGGTTTATTTACTAGATTAATCAGTTAGGCTCATATATTTGTCTTGTTTTGTTATGACTAATCAGATTACTTCCCCTTTCTGTAAGGGGTTTGATTTATGTTGAAATTCCTCTTGTTAGCTGTGATCTGTTTAAATAAGTCATTTATTATTTTTTCATTTTAAGATTCCTGATTGAGAATCACTGTAAAGCTACTTTTGATTTGGGATTAAAGTGCTTCCAGTTTGATGATTGGGTTGGTTGCAGAATGACATCCGTAAAAACCCCACATTTAGATCACAATTCCATGAGATGTGTGCCAAAGTTGGAGTTGATCCTCTGGCCTCAAACAAGGGATTTTGGGCTGAGTTGCTAGGGATTGGTGACTTCTATTATGAGCTTGGTGAGTTTTTGTGACTCCACATACAATTTCTGTGCAAACATTTAATCCAGTTTTCGGTACCAACTTTAGATTTGGATTAGCTGATTCATACTGTATACTATGTATGGTGCTAATTTGTTATTTCTTCCAATGTGGGCTATATGGTAAGGCAGGAGTTCAGATTGTAGACATATGCTTGTCAACTAGATCTCACAATGGAGGTTTAATCAACTTGCAAGAGCTCTGTAGTCTTCTTTGTCAGAGGCGTAAAGTTGCTCGGGAGGCTGTTACTGAAGATGACTGCCTCCGTGCTATAAGTAAGCTAAAGGTATTGAATTGATGATGGGTTATATACAGAGCTGTCCTTTTTTCTTTTCTTTCAGTAAGATGTTTTAGGGCCATCTCTTGTAGAGTGTTTCTTGAGGTTGCTTCCGTCTCTTGTATCTTTGGCAACGTGTTGTTGATTTCCTATAAGTTCTAATGATCTTAGTTTAGAACATATATGTTGACCGGACATGATTTGTCTGCTCATTTTATAAATTTTCAGGTCCTGGGTAGCGGTTTTGAAGTTATATCAGTTGGCAAGAAAAAGCTTGTTCGTTCGGTGCCTACTGAATTGAACAAGGATCATAATGAAATTCTTGAAGTGGCTCAGGTTTGTTGTCCGTTTCACGATGTCGTCTTGGGTTGTACAGTTTTTTTGTTTAGTTGTTACTTACACCATTTACACTTTAATTTCTTTTCATCATTCCTGATGGTTTGTTCTCTAGGATTTTAGTAGCATACAAAAGAAAGGAAGTATATCTAATTCACTTGCCTTGAAAAAGTAGATCAAATTTGAAGTGAAGGGAGAAGTAGCTTGCAGTAAAAACAAGCTTCTGATGGAACCATATTTGTGTTGATCTATCTGCATCCATTCACACTAAAAAGGAATAATCGGTGTTGTATTGGCTACTCTGTTATCTGGGAAAATTCTCAATATATATACTTATTTAAATTGGCCTAGGTTTTGTTTGTAACATGATATTCATTGTTTGTTCGTTGGAACATATATACTACTACATAGTGCATGATTGCATACAATTTCACAGAAATGAAAATTATGTCACTGAAACAACATTTAAACAGCTACAAGATACAGCCGAACAAGAAGCATCAGTATAACAGGAAACTTTTTCCGTAGTAAGCTAGAGCGAATCAATTTTTTCCTAAATCACCGAAGTGAACAATTTGGTGAATTAGTATACTCTTACAGGTTGGCTTTGTTGTCATGATGATGTTACTTATCATGTTGGTGCATAGACTAAAAGAAAAAGGTGGCATGTTCATAAGGCTTGGTGCCTGGTGGTGACAGCTCCCAAGTCTTTAGATTCCATCTGAGATCTTGGAGTTCCTTCTTGATATTTTCTCACTGTGATATATGCTGTATCGACCAACTTCCTATGAACTTTTTGACATAAATCTCTCAGTCCTCGATACTTATGCTAATAGGATTACTTTACATTATTAAGTTCAGAATCAATTAATGGATAATCTAGCTTGACATGAGCATCCAACATTTAATACCTGCTATTGAATTATACTCATGCAGGCTCAAGGCTACGTGACCATCGAAGAACTCGAGAAGAGACTTTCCTGGTCCTCTGGTCGTGCGATCGATGCTCTTGAGACTCTGTTGAAGGTAAGTGCCGGTTGCTTATGCCTAATTCCTAAATATAGCAAATACTTAATGATTCCTCGCATTGGAAAATACAGGAAGGTCTTGCCATGATCGACGATGGTCATAGAGATGGAAAGCGTCGGTATTGGTTTCCCTGTGTGGCTTCCATTTTCTCTGCCCCAGGATCAGATGGTTTTAGATCTTTGTAGTTGTCGGACCATGATCTGATGCGTACCATTTCAAGTGTTTGTACTCTTGAGAACATCTAAATGTTTGATATTTTGTTATCGAGACGATAAAAGATAAAAACAGGACTGTTTTTAATGTATCAAACCAAGTGAAGATATCCTGTTATTACTGAGGTGAGCCACACGGTCGGTCCATTACTATTGCATGGTCCTTCTCGTTCTTCAAACGAGCGACTCACGCCATTACATCCATCACCTTCATGTCTCGATCGAGTCATTTTAACTCCCTTATTGCAACAATTGGAAACAGCTCTTCTTCGTTCCACATGTCGGTGGCTCGCTTTGAGTTCATGGAATCAGGAAGGAGATTTAGGATTTGGTCTCAGGAGTCCATCAGTCAACTGCTTCGTCTTCAACACTCATGTCTGCCTGTTAATTAAATACGAATCGATCTCGTACTTGTTTGCCATTTGGATTTTGCACCATATAATTGGATTTCGTCCACGCGACAAGCTTAATCATGAGCTATATTCATTAGGTTTTGTACTATATATATTTAGGTTTCAGTCACACATCAAATCTATCCGACTTACTCGTGAGCGGTACTTCATATGTCAAGTCTAATCGGACTTTCTCGTGAGAGAGGATATCAAAGTATATATTAAGATTTGTGATTATTCAATCATATATCATTTAAGTAAATAGACGCTTCTACGCTCGTCGACACTGCTGCATGCACCGATGACGCAGGCAGGCGACTGAAAGCTCAGGACAGGTGAAGGCGGCGGCGGCGGTGCAAAGAACAGTGTGATGGAGATGTCAGTGACATGGGGTTGAATCCAGCACATTGTCGATGGTGACGGATTGGACAAGTGTGTGCGAGTGAGGTCCCCATACGGAACTCTCCTCAGCCACTACAACGTCTAGGGTTTCCCCCCAACCCTAACCTAGTATACCCCTGCATGTTAACCAGCTTCATGCATGCATCACACGCAAGATGAGTACCGATGAAATGAGAAGAGATAGATCTCTTGTTTTACATTGCAGCAGCAGATCTTTCCCAAACACATCGAAGATGATCCATTGTGATGGTCATCACCCATACATAGGGTGGGGCTGTAGCATTGATGCGTGTGTATGTGTAGTGTGGTGGAGGAACTTGATGGATGGATTAGCATGAAATGAAGGACACAAGTTGGGATGACAATTATGATTAGAATCAACATCAAAGAAATATATTACATACATAGCACGGGTTTTCTTCGACCCTCAGTTAGCTGATTCTTCTTGGGCTTGCTTAATAAAAATTATTATTTTTTGCTGCTGAGAGAGAAATCTATTTATAATGTAGAGAAAATGTGAGAAAACAGGGATATAAAATGTAGTTACTAAAATGTAGAGAAGACAGGGATATAAAAGAGAGAGAGAGAGAGAGAGAAACGAATGAGAGAGAAATCTATTTATAATCGAATTGTTGAGGTGGAAGCGTTCATTATTGAGATGAAATTGGCCATATTTAGATATCTTTTCTTGAATTTTCATTAAATCAGAACAGATATTATATTTCTTTAACAATGTTGTCGAAATTGTAGTGTCAGACTGAGGAACACAATGAAATGGTAGACATTAAGTCTTCGTTTGTAGATGGAGTTCAAGATTTCCTCACCTTGCTCAACTGCTACAAAATATGTATCGGAGATGTCTTCTCATGCACTAACCTTCACGAGCATTAATTCAACTTCATAATAATGATATTTGCTACCTAAAGTAAAATAAAAATCTCACGTATTTTATATTGTACTGAAAAAGAAAAAAAATACAGTTAAATAGAACCAAATATTGCACCCCTCCGACATCACATTTCTCGATGGCCACTTCTCATTAAGATGCAGTTCATCCTCAACCCTAAGGAGGAGCAGTGAACAGTGCGTCGAATGACTTCCTGTGTGAGTTCCTTGACACGATGCAATCGAGACGTGGATCGGTTGTCAACTTCCGGTGCAGGAATGCTTCATTTGCTGCTATTGCTTGACATGACTGGATTTGAATGCGAGAGAGGAACCCATTAATTCCATCCGCTTGTCACGGTGAGCTGCCCGGCTTCATCTCTATTAATACTCTACTCGCTGCCTTCCCCATCTCCCATCGCCTTCACTTGCATGGCCACCTGAAGCCTCTTCACACCCTCCGATTCCTGCTTTCCCCATCTCTCATCTCTTCCTTTTGCACAAATAGTTCCTTGGCGATGAGAAGGGCCTCAAGAAGGGGAAGTAGCAGAGTGCTGCCACTAAGAGAGAGGAAGCCCCAGCTGCAATGTCTGGTGCTAAAGAAACTGAGGAAGCTCAAGAAGATTGTTCCTTGCTGCAGGAATGCGGTAGGGTTAGAGGGACTGCTGCGGAGGACTGCCGAGTACATATCCTTTTTGGAGCTGAAAGTGATCGTTCTTAAGAGGATTTTAGACCTCCATGGTGTGTAATGTGTTGATCTTTGGCTGAAAAGAGAGTTGTATGCCCCTTTCTAGTACTACTCAACGTATCTTTGTCTCTGCTAGTAAGCTTCAGTATGTATTCGAATAACATTGTAGGATATAATGACCATTTCTTTGGAAGAACTGTATCCTTCAATCCCAATACTACCGATGCAAATTATTCTTCCTTCCCATTGGTAATGTTTGAGATGGGTTAGAAGTTTGATTCGATCTAAGAAAAAGGATATAATGGGTTACGATTTGTTCTGTAAATAGTATAATTCCTTGCTTTAATTGACATGTGTTTTTCTCATATTCTCAAATATTATAATTAGTTTGTATGCTATTACTTTATGTTACAAAATTAACTCCAAATATGAAAAGACTTTTTTTTAAAATTCATATCATCTCTTTCTTTAAATTTTACAGATCTATAATTTAAGTACTCTAAACTTTAATAGAAACTATAATAATTTAGTATTCTAACATATGGCCTTCAAAAAAAAAAAAAGACCTAAAAAGATTTGAGTACTTATAACTCGAGAGTGAGATAGAGAAAGAGGTAAGAAGATTTTAATAAACATTTAAATATTTAAAAATTAAATAAAAATGATTTGATGTAATCGATTTCTAAATTATTAAAAAAAAATCAATCTAATTTAACATTTCAACATGTCGGATATAATGTGATGTTGCTCTGAAGTATTACAGGTTGTGACAATACTGATAGGATAGTACTGCGTGACCTGTCTTGCAATCACGGCCGACTTTGGATTTAAAGTTCATCCGATGGGACTCAATAATCACATCATATGCATGCCGTAATGCGATCATTCAAGTGACCAGTTTGTGTTGTCAGAACATCACTTGGGCGGCTATAACGTCAGCAGTACAGTACTCCACTGTGTCGGTACATGCAGCATTCGATCTTTTCGTTGCGTTTGGTTTGCAGGAGGAGCAGAATTAGCTTCCCAAATGGCATCAACAAGCTTCGTCGAGATAGATTCGATCCAAAACTCTTCCTTCCCTCGACTACTGAAGTGAAAGAAGAACGAGATTTAGAGTGGTCAAATCTATGAGACGCGAGAGGAGGAAGAAAAGAAGAAATCCACATTTCACGTTCTTAGATTGCATGTCAATCTATCAGATACGTTGCACCTCTAAAAGACGCCGCATTGAATGCCACCATTCACACCTCGTGTCCCCCCATGACTGGATGCATGCACCGAGAGCGCTCTCTCTCTGTCTCTCTCCGTCATGGGTGAGGAGTTACTGTTGCAGCAGAAGGAGAACGTGATGACGATGAGGAGGAGGAGGAGGAGGAAACAGCGAGAGCTGATGGAAGGAACGTTTCAGGTGGCCAAATCCAAAGATTACGAGGGTCATTTCGGACGTCTTCTTTACTGCACTGCTTGCCTCGTGAAGCCACGTGATGTGGGTGAAAGGGAACGGCAGCCATGTTTCCCGGATCTTGCCAACCTACCTTCACGTGGAAGAGGAGACGAGAAGAGGACCGAGCTCCATCGTCGCCTTCCCACCGTGCATGCTTCACTACATGCCCACAGCTTCCTTCCTTGGTAGGATCAATCTCAGGTCATGCAATGGGAGAGTAACAGCATGTGATTGCATGTGGTGTGTCCATCCAACCAACCCATGAATGCTCTTAATGGACGACGGGTGACACTAAACCTACCTTCTTCCCATTGCTAGCGACGGTTTATATAAGAGTGCTTTGCTTGCTTTAATGCATTCATTAGTTTGTGATATGGGAAGCCGTCACTCGACAGACTGTGAATGCCTACTCACACGTCATGTGGGGCTCTCAGTCTACTCACATGTCATCGTATTGGATGAATTCATGTCCCAATGATACAGTAATTACGCCCAATACATAACTATTATATCTCCGAGTCATTCACCGTAATATAAAAGCTTTCGGTGCACCACATCGACGATCGACTCTCACTATATTCGACACATAACTAAATCCTTCGAACCCAATTATTAACTAGTTTTGCATCATCTTAGTACGATTTGTGATAGGCTCGAGAAACAATTACGATTGAACTCAAATCATCTTCCACGTCAAACAGCTAATACTTTGAAAACAAGTCGATCGATCCAGAGAGAGAGAGAGAGAGAGAGAGAGAGAGAGAGAGAGAGAGAGAGACGTGGCAAATCAGAAGAAATAAAAGAAACCCGTTATGAGCCTCGAGGTTGTGATGATGGATAGAAGCCCATTTCTACAGGATAAAAACCCCTTCCGATATTTAGAATGACAATCTTATGAATGATGGCGGATAAAATACTCATAAACTTCATCCATTTTAACTCAGAATCAATGGGATTCGAATTCAGTTTAAATCAGTCAATAGATACAAATGTCAACTTCTGAATGACAACAAAATATAACTAAATTATAAACTAATAATGTATCTTTGAACTCGATGAAATGTTACCAAAACTTGACTTAATTTGGTTGAATGATTAGTAGGATTCAATCCTTAAATCTTGCCATCAACAATCGAGGTCTGAGAGAAGTTATCAAATGAGATCTAAAGGGTATACAAATGAGATCCAAAAGAATGTTAAATGAGAAGATCTATCCAAATAAGTGTTCAAGCCTATAAGGTTGAGATAGTAGTTCATGATTTGTAAGTATGTTTCTATTTTAGAAGTTCAATATAACTTTTCTTCCTTTTTTTCATCCTGATTTCTTCTTTATCTAATTGGTATGATTTTGAATTAGTAGTACCTTATTATTATTATTTAAAAAATGGCTACACTTAGAATGTGATCATCGCTTTCTTTATGGTATCAGAACTATAAGAGTGGTAATCTATATTTCAAAATCTCATTAGTAAAGAAATAACATTTTTTGACTATGGATTACAATAGTCGAGTTAGTAGATTTGGTATTGAACTTTTCAATTAATCTAACTATAAAATATGAAACACTTATTTGAAGTCCTATCTCATAGGGAAAAATTATAGGATATAATTAGTGATAATGTAACAATAAGATGGGAGATGCTACGAAAAGATAAAGGTTATTAGTTACGAAAGCTATATTTATATTAAAAGGATCTATTTCTCATGATTTCTTTGAATATATTATTAGTTGCAAATCAATTTAAGAGATTTTGGTTACTCTTGATGCATTGTTCGATAAAAGAAATATGGCTCGACTTCAGTATTTGGAGAATAATTTAGTAAATACTATCCAAGGTAATCTCTTAATTTCTCAATACTTTTTTTAAGATTAAAATTATATATTCAGATATATCACTCTTACATCCAAATGATTCGATGCAGAAATGAGACGTTATATTATTCATGGTCTTTAAAAATAATATATTGTTTATGTTATATCTATTCAAAAAGGGGTTCGATCCTCAGTAGAATTAGAAATTTTTTTTTTTTTTGGGAATCCTTAACTCTTATTAAAATAATGAGAGTTTCTACTTAGATGCCCTTTTTACAAATAAGAAAAAAGATAGTGATAGAAAAAAGAAGATAATGTTAAGAAATCTTAAATATTATATAGATGGCAAGTTATTAAGACTAAAAGAGAAAATATTATAAATAAAGAAGACCATTCAAATATTACTAATAAAGATTAGAGTAATTATTTTATGGCTAAAATTTTTTAAGCTCATAGCATCTATCAATTTCGAATATGACTGGATAATTGATTTAGGATATAATTATCATCTCATTAGTGATTGTACCAAATTTATCAATCTTCATCAATATGAAGGTGATAATGTAATTATCATGATAGATAATATTATTCATCAAGTGGAGAAGGAAAGTATTATCATAATCTTAGATTAAGATAATAATTTTATTATGTTAAAGAGTGTGTATGATATATAAGTATGAAAAAAAATCTTTTCTCTATTGTTAATATAGTTGATGCTAAAAATTATATTATTTTTAGTCTCGATAAAGTTAAGCTTCTATACTTGGTCATTTAAATTTTCTCAAATTAGAAATTATGATGTAGAAAATTTTAATTAATGATCTTCCCAATCTTATTACTTTTAGTAGCAATATAGTTTGTGAAGGTTGTCAATATAACAATGCATACAAGCAACCTTTGGAGAGATCACTTTCTAGATATAATTTTTTCTCAGATCTTAGTCATGAATCTTACTCAAACTCCATCCTATTTAGGTCCTCGATATATGCTTATTTTTATTGATGGCGTTACAAGTTTCACTTAGGTCTATTTGTAAAAGACAAATCAGAAGTTTTTTTTAAAATTTCAAGAGTTTCGTTTAAAATATATAAATTATACTCGTGATTTGGGATTATTCTAGAAGAAGAATATACATCTATAATTGCTGATCTAGGAGATGATTTGAATAATCATAGGTTCACTTCTGATTATGTTTTTTTATATAGTTTTACTTATATCTCATGGTATAGTAAGAAATAACAATGAGTCTTTTTTTCTATAATCGAAATGAAATACAAGGCTTCCTTATTTGCCAATCAAAAATGTATATTATTAAGGTATTTAATCAAGGACATTTGCTATCAAATTAAAAAAATCAACTATTTTACAGTGTGATAATCAAAGTACATTAAAATTGATCATAAATCTAACTAAGTATATTAAAATTAAATATTATTTCATCCAAAAAAATACTTCAAAGAGTTATTGAGAATCAGTGGAGATTAAGAACAAATATAGTATCGTATATATCTTTATCAAATATCTTTCGAAAAGACCTTTTGAAGATATTGAAAGCAAGTAGGGATCTATATATCTAAAAGTATGCTTTAAATGAGAGTGTTATAATTAAAAAAATATTTTTTTTTAAAAAAAAATAAATTATTATTTTTTTCTCTTATTTTTAAAATAAATTGATTAGATAGAGTTACATAGATAAAAAATCTCTTAGTTTAAATTGTTATTTCACTCAGATCCATCAAATTTGAGTATTTAGATCTAGAAGTCCAAAAGTAGTTCAAGATTATTTTTCTCTTTCTAAAGTTTAATATATATTTTTTTTATTAGGTTTGATGTTAGACTAATAGTATGCTATTACTATTATTTAAAAAGTAACTGCATTACGTATGCATGTGATTTCTTCCTTTCTTTAAATCATCATCGTCTCGTAAATATTTTAGATTTGTGTCGTTAGTAACGCCGGGAAGATTCCGGTGGCATGTCCCCCACACTAATTGATCAAAGCGTGCATAAGATACTGACAGCATCGTCGTTTTACTTGTGTTCATTGATGTGCAGAATGACCTACTCCTTTCGATGAACGCCATTCGATGTGCTCTTCCTCACATAGGCCATCGTTTGGAAGACGTCCCTTCTCTCATGGCACATCACAAGACGAGCACAACCCCACTCGAACCTTGCTTTTCACACCATGTGATTCAAGCACAATCAACATTGCATGCCCCACACTCAATCATTCATCTAATTTGAATGCAAACAAAAAATAATATAAATTTCAAGCCTTATATTTCACCAACTCAAACAGACAATTGCTTTCCCAATGATACCATTTGCATTCACACTATTCTTACCCTCCATGTCTCATTTATCGACGAAGGAAAATTCTCACATTCTTCGATAAAGGCTTGTAATGTTTGGGGTCAAATCACCTCCATAATATTTAAAGGTCAACGCGGCACAAAGGACACGTTGGTGTGATCAACTTATACCATAAGATCCACGAAAGCTGCGCACTGAGGTTGTATTACCATCACATTGCTCCACCGTAGCCGTCAAACTAGAGCCACACAAGTTTACGGCACTGCCGTGGCACTTACGTGGCCTTCTTGCGATGATGTCATCCTTTCGGTGTAAACGATATTTATCGATTTAATAGTCTACTTATTCAAGATATACGTTCGGTACAAATATTATTGTTACATTTCGAATAGTAATTTTATACCTTAATTTTTTTTCTTTTTTTTTTGAGACTCCACATGCATTTACTCTTTAAATCATGCTTGATTCGAAGAATATTTTACTAATGACCTACGGTTTTAAAGTCTCAACTATATATAACACGAAGATATCGAGTCAGAAAACTTCTTTCGACCTATATTTCGGGCTTAGCTCATGTCGGATCACATCTTGATCTCCTACGAACGATGGACTTTGGAGATAACATCAATTATGCACCCGAAAGTTCTCAAACGATGGAGCTAAAAGGAGCTCCACCGAACGCAGATATCGATAGGAAGACAATGCGTACGGCCATTAAGAGAGGAACGATGAGGGCCTTGAATCCCAAATCGCACATGCAATTGATGGGGGCTACAATTATGCAATGCACTGTGTGGGGTGCAGCGAACGCAGGACAATAATTCAGCAAGCAGCCAGTTGAATCGTGCGGACGAGTGACTTTTGTGCACCTCTACCCATTCGACAATGGAAATAAAGGACGAAACAATCAATTATTAGATGACATCATTTGATATCGGTGCAATCTATCTTAGTCCCTGGCTTCAAGTCATGCGGATTGATGTGGACTTGGTCATGCCATGTCTAGTTTGAGTTCGACTCGAGTCGAGCTCATGCCAACCTTCTAAGTGTCATCAATCTACTTGCTAGGCTTGTCTCACTTCAATAATTGCGTGTTGAATCGAGACACGGCTGGGCTACAAATGAGTCTCGAGAATTTTTTAGTTTAGTATACATTTCATTAATGTGTCACGTATGATGAAGGCAAATTCCTATAAATGCCTGCGATCTATACGGCTCTTCTTCCTCGCGAAGCCTGCAAATCCATTAGTTCCTCCTCCTCCTCCTTTCTCGAGGTTGATCCATGGCTGACTCTTTCCTCGAGGAGTACAAGCCCGGATTGGCCATGGTGGCCGTCCAGTGCATCTACGCCGCCATGGCCCTCTCGGCCAAGGCAGCCTTCACCCACGGCATGAGCCCCATGGTATTCGTCGTCTACCGGCAGGCCATTGCCTCCCTCGTCTTGCTTCCTATAAACATCATCACTAAAAGGTTCCTCTCTCTCGCTCTCTCGCTCTCGCTCTCTACGCGTGTTTGATATGGATGTCGATGTGCAGGGGGAACATAGGTCAGATCGACTTGGGAACGAGAGGCTTTTGTTTGGTGTTTCTTGCTTCGCTGATTGGGTAAGTGATGCTTGCCCTTGGCACTCCATTTTCGGGTTCTTGTTGTTGGGTGGTATCACGGTCACATGAGACTCGTGCGTGTTCCTCTGTGAAACAAACAGTGCCACCCTCAACCAGTTCTTCTACTACCGAGGGATGGACTTGGCGTCCTCATCAGTGGCCACAGCAATGACCAACCTAATCCCAGCAATCACATTTGTTATGGCAGCCTCTCTGGGGTAAATCCTTCACCAAATCATCTCCCTCACAAAAGAAAATAGGAATTCAAATCTTTCATGGTGTTTGCAGCCTAGAGAAAGTGAAAGCGAGGAGCCTGAGAAGCATGGCTAAAGTGATTGGCACCGTCATCTGCGTTGGAGGCGCGACCGCCATGGCATTCTTGAAAGGCCCGAGGCTTCTATCCATGGAGTTTCGACACCTGCTGTTGGGTTCAGCAACCGATAAGTGGGTCGTCGGCGCACTTTTCCTCATCGGAAGCAGCTGCTGCTGGTCGTTTTGGCTCATCTTGCAGGTGCCGATCTGCAACGACTACTTAGACCCGTTGTCGCTGTCAACATGGATGTGCTTGATATCAACCTTCCAATCCGCCACTATCACATTTTTCTTAGAACCACAGTTGAGTTCATGGAAGATCACTTCGCTGGTTGAGCTCTTGAGTTGCTTATTTGCGGTAAGAAGATTCTCCCTTGATCCATCCCTCTATTCCTTCGCACAGCCAGCCAAGTAGTAGGCCAAAAGACTGAACAAAGGGGCGTGTGCAGGGAATTTTCGGGTCTGGAGTCACCTTCTACCTGCAATCATGGTGCATATCGGTGAGGGGACCGCTCTTCTCTGCAATGTTCAACCCACTTTCGACAGTCATCACCACAGTCTTGGCTTTGATACTGCTGCATGAGCAACTCCATCTTGGAAGGTATGGTTTTACTGCCTCCGAATGGATTCCAAACCTCGCATCGTCTTTCTTCATCCCGAAGCATACGACATGTTTCTTCTCCTGCAGCTTGGTTGGTGCAGTTGCAGTGGTGAGCGGGCTGTACATGGTTTTGTGGGGCAAAGCCAAGGATTTGGACCCCAAGAGGAGGTCACAACCGGGAGATGACGCCCACAAAGTGACCATAGTAATAGAACCAAAACAGAGTTATAAAACAGACCTAACCAAACCACTGATGGAGGAAAGAGCAGAAGAGGCAGTGGAAAAGTAGATGAAGGATCCGTGTCCCTTCGGCCCTGCAGATCAATCATCCAATCATGTGGATGGATGTTCGACATCAACACCGATGACCAAACCGAAGCCCAAGCCCAAGCCCAATAATAAACCCAAAGCAGGCCTTATTTCGAGCTTAAGATTATTAAATATTGCTATCTTTACTTGTTTTAATAAATTGTTTATGTTATTATCTTTCAATTTCGTTTTCTAATTCATAGCTCAACAGATAGGAAATGGTACAGTTTTTTTTTTTGTTTGAAATTAATAGAATAAATGGTTAAGTTAAAATGAAATAGAATAAAAAATTTGGAAAATTATGTGTAAACTGGTCTCATAGAAGATGAAAATATAAAAATATTACCATATATATATTTTTTAATGCTGCAGACACATATACAATACATATCGTTTGCAATCACGCGGTGATATCTAACATGTGGAATATTAAAAATACTAGTGTCTTTATGTGACATTTTGCTCACCTCTTTTTTTTAGGGTGCTACTTTAAGATTAGGTTTTGTAGTGCTGATGATGTGATGCCAGCAATCATACGGGTACTCCTCCTCTACGCTTAGATTACCAAGCAACAAGCCACCTCCACGTGCCATTGGTACTCCGGCGGCACCTCCACGTTCCTCCACGACGCCGACGCCGAAGCCGGTGTCGTCATCGTCGTAGTTGCTTTTATGTCGAGAATTTTCGCCACAAGGGCGCCGTTGCGCATCCCTATTCCCATCACCATCAGCTTCCCCTCCCATGCCACCGCGTTCATCGCCACACGCATTTCGCTCGGCAGCTTGGCCACCGTAGCCCACACGCCGCCGTCTAGCTGTACCATCACTTCCCTCCCCACGCACCGGTAAATGCTCCCGTCCACTCCCGCGACGCATATCGTCGGATATTGCTCCCCCGGAGGCACCAACTCCTCCACGGGGCCCCAACTACCCGCGGCCGGGTCGAAGGCCTCCGCGCAGTGCCTGTGGAGGACGACGAACTTGCCGCGCAGGATCACCCCGCGGCAATTGAAGGGCTTGCGCGCCATGTCGGGCAGCGGCTTCCACGAGTCTCCTCCCACGTCGTACGCCAGCGCGGACCGAAGCGGGTTCGCGCTCCCGTCATGCCCGCCGGCTACGTACACCGTTCGGCAGCCCTTGTCGGAATCGTGCGTCGCCGCGCAGGCGAAGGAGGACCGCAGGGGCCACGGGAGGGGGGACCCGCGGCGCCACTCTCCAGATACGAAGTCGTAGACGTGAACCTCGTCGGTTGTGAGGCAGGTGTCAATTTTCCATCCACCGACGACGACGAGCTCGGTACCGACAGCGGCGAGCCGGCATAAGTGCGGGAGCCCATGGGTTAGGTTGGGGCAGGGGGGGAGGGAACTCCAAACACCGGTGGCCGGTTCGAAGATGACGAAGCGGTAGACCATGAGTCCTGGACTGTTGTAGTAGGTGCAGTAAGGCTGGACCAGGACGACAACGGGTTGAGCGATGCCGGTGGATTTCCGGAACCGGTGGAACGTCGGGTCGCGAAGCTCCTGCCGCCAGACCTTGCAGACTGAGAAGAGGGTGGGGAAGGCATTGTAGGGGACTCGAGTAAGGCACTCGCGTGCCGCGTCGTCGGTGAGGCCTGGAATCATATCGCACACTGTATTCTAAATTGCAGAGGGAACAGAGACGAATTGGGTGCTAAATGAGAGAGAGAGGCGAAGCGGAGTTAAGTTTATGTAATACTGTACACATATTTATTCTATGCAACGCAGTGACATATCCTCCTCACTTGCCTTATGTTGATATGTACTTATTTAACAGACAATTAAATTTCTATACCATAAATTTAAATATATCATATAACTTATATAGTAGAATCCTTAATTTGACATATATGATAAATTTAAATTGTTAGGCTGTTTAGTTGTTAAGGTAGACTCTTAGTACATTCACATAATACGTAGAACATGATTCATAAATGATTAATATTGTTTTTCTATTTTTTTATATATTTATAATAATTAATTACTAAATTTTGAGATTTTTTGAACGCATATTGTAATCAAATATAATTTACTTTAATTTCGAGTGAAACTTGATTAATTTTCATGAAAACCAATCCAAACCTTCACAAAACCACCATAGTTAAAATTTATGATAATTAATTATTAAAATTAAATTTTTAGATATATTTTTTAGTTGAACATAATCTAGTTTAATTTTGATGATAATTGAATCAATTTTCACTAAATTAATTGGTCACTTGAATTGTTGGGAATATATAATCTAAGTCAGCAGAGCCATGTGGATGTTCATAGGAGATGGGGATTTGATGTCCAAGCCCAAGCCCAATAAAAACCCAAATCAGGCTTTATTTGGTGCATAAGTTTATTTATTACATATTTCTATCGTCACTTTTTTGTGATAAATTATTTATTTCATCATCTTTCAATTTCTTTTTCTAATTCATAGTTCGGCAAATAGGAAATGGTATAACTCTTTTATAATTGTGTCGTTTGTTATCGTTTTTTAAAAATAATAGAATAAAATGCATATGTTAAGGAAATGGCCTGAGCATTAGTTAGACCAAAAGACATCATCATTACCTTCGACTATACACACTTATGAGTACCCCGATCGAATGTCAAGTTTAGAGAAATATGTTATATTACCTAATTGATTGACAAGTTCGCGATAAGTGGGATGAGATACTTATTTTTTACTATATCTTTTTTAAGACCTATTAGTTAATCCATAATTGAAGACTCCTATCTTATTTCTTCTAAAAGAGGATTATAACTCCGAATGGTATTTTAGAACTATGAATGAGACCATCGCTTAGCAATTCATCTAGTTGCTTCCTAAGTTCTGTGGTATGGTAGTCTCGTTGAATGCTTCACTCCTGGCTCCAACTCAATATGGTGATCCATGCTTCTGCATGGTGGTAGAGTTTTTGACAACTCAAGTAGCATAATATCTGTGAACTTCTTCAAAATATTTTCTATCACAATAGTTTCATGAGTGAGTTCCACATCAAGTGGCTTCGATTTTATTATAGCCACAAAAGTTAATTCATCTTTTCACAACCCATTCTTCTATTGCAAAGTTGATATTTGTTGTGGGTCTTTAGTTCATCCTCAAGAAACTAGAATCATGCAAGGATTGTCACCTCCTAATCAAGCATAGAGAGTTTAAGAATGATATTAGCACCATCTTCGTCGCGTACATAAACTTTATTTGAAGGATCATTTGGAAGTCATCCAATTGCACTGTTATTATGTTTGTGCTTTTACTCCACGTCTTAATCTTTATAGGAATCTCTTTTGCAACTTGAAGATCTTTTTAGCCTTCAAGTTTATAGCTTTCATCCACTTGAGTTTTTCTCTATGTTTAGCCCAAGTTGTCTTACTTCTTGATCAGCAATGAAATTGTGGGTAGCATCTGTGTTCCCTATTGCATGAGTTATTTGATCATTTAGCTTGATGTCCACATATATCTGCTCATTGCTCTTTGCTTTCAATTGCTTCATCTTCACGTTCTCTCCCACTTAACCTTGCAACACATCCAACAAACATATTATTCTCATTTGGGATTCTCGTGACTCCTTATTTTTGTTGTGGATTTCGATGTACTCGAACTAAGGATGACAATATTGCCTTTGTCCGATCTAGGGGGATGGATTGATATTGTTAATATATTGAGAGCATACTTTTGTGGGTACTCCTCTTCATGTGCAGTCCTAAATACAAGAAGCATACTTTCGATTTTAGGATCTTATTTTCAATTACTTCATATTTACGTTGTCTCCCACTTGACCCTACAATACGTTTAACATATTTCTCCTATCTGGGATCCTTGTGACTCCTTATCATTGTTGTGAATTCTAAATTATTCGAACTAAGGACGACAACCTTGTCTTTGTCTATTCTAGGAGGATGGATTAATGTTATTAATGCATTAGGTATTCATTTTTGTGGTCACTCCTTCATCGTGTATGGTCCTTCATATAAGAAATATCATTTAGGTTTTGGAGCCTTGCCTTTTGAATTCGATCCTTTATGGGAACCTTTTTTTTTGCTTGATTGCAGACTCCTTCTTTAGGAATTCTTAGATAGGCAATTTCCTAAAGATTATTTCTTTCTCCTAGAGTTCTTTAAAATAACAAAATTTGTGAGCCATTTTTTAGTTGTAATTGTCCCGACCAAATCGATGATATTCCTTCGATGCAGTTTCTATTGTAACTATATATTTAGACTATCAAATAAGTTGAACAACTTATCCTTTTTGGATAAACTCAGTGTTCTCAAGAAGGAATTGAGTTCACAACTCTCACTTCAAGTTTTCTCATGTGTCCACTCGATATCGACATTGCTAAATCTCTTTTAGATATATGATTGCTATTGAAACTATGACTTCTTTAGAATTGAGCCTCATAGCTTTAAAGTATTATTCTATATTAAATTAAAAGTTCATAAGTTCCTCCGCATTCTTGGCACTCCCATAGCAATATATCACAGGTGCCATCAAGTTTTGTATTGGAGTAACAAGGGTGTTGTTCCCTCGTTAAGAGCCCTCATGAACAACATAATCCTGCATGTGAGTTTTGCCATAAGTTCATGTAGGTGCTACATGGAGTCTTTGGTCTATTTCGTCAATCGATCTACTTGTGACTCGACATTATTGATCCAGGATTTCACTTTATCTTATAAGTTCTCTACTAAAAAAATCTTTTATTGGCTTTGATAAAGTTCTTTTAGACTCACTTTTAAGGACATCAATGTGGGTTTCTCTTTTTGGTTGATACTACAAATTATACTTTCTTCACTTATAGAGAATAGTCAACTTTTCACTTACCATTTTCCTTGTTGCGCTCCTATTGAGCAACTCCAATAGCTTAAAGAATGAGTTTGCACTTGTAGCCTTCCTGCGATTGCTTAGGGCAATAGTCTAGTTTGCCCAATCTTGCTTGATTCACTACGATGCTTCACCATGGTAACATTGTTAAGTTTTGTTGTTTGCTCAAATTGCTTGCCCACTTTAATACCACAACGTGATGGAATTTGTTGGGATTACCGAAGTTGTGAAACATCCTTATATTATTTGTCCACATAAGGGTTAGCCTAGTTGTAAACTCACTTATCTCTTAAAGGGTATATAAAGGAGTAAATTAATTAGTTTAAAAAATGAGCAGTAAATAAATTTTGATATCTCACAAAAAGGATAGTGTTATAAATAATTCAATAAACATTTGGTACGCAAAAGCGAAAAAAAATAAAAATAAAAACTTTAGAAAATAAACGAATAGTCACAGGTTCTCAAACAATTACTCATTAGGTATTAAGCATATTGATAACTCATCATAAGCTTTACATATAAAATTATAAATCTAATCAATAACCAACACTTCTTCATACCCTTTTCTAATCATATGCCACATAGGTGATTCTAGAGCGTTAAATTAGTTGATATTATATATTGCAATGTAATCTATGAAAAATAGATCATGACACATAAAATTATTTATACTCTTAATTTTTATATTATATATATATATATATATATAATAAGATAAAAATATACCATGAAACATACGTACTAGCCAATAGAACGTGGAGAGGACGACGTCAAGCGCAGCCCGGAGCCAATAGAACGTGGGGCGACGAAGCCCGTGCTCCCAAAGCTTGGAAGGAGGGTGCGGGAAGACATCGAAGCGGACTCGAGCGAGGTATTCGAGGCCGGGCAACAGAGATGAATTGGATAAGGAGCACATAATTGGTAAAAGCATGTGTACTTGTCCTCATCATTTGCGACGGATAATTGTTTAAGGATGTGATGTGAGTACGGCTGCCTCTCTCCATTACAAGACCACACAGGTACATGAGTTTTTACTGTGAGTGGATTGTCAGCTTCGTCTCACGCCAATTAGCACGTCACGTTCCTTCCCAAAGGCAAAGGCAAAGGCCGGGATCCACGCTTTCCCTACAAAAGGTGTACTCTCGTTTTCGATAGCAGTGCACGTCTGCATCGCCATCATACGTGCCAAGAGCACGGTGGCAATGGACTATATTATTATTTTCTAGAACATGAATGGATTATGAATCATTTATTGATGAGTTCTGATATAAAAGCATCTCAGTGACTGAGTCACTGAGATGCTTTGGTATCATATGGTCATTCTAACCATTAGCTAATCGATAGAATAACTCATCCGTTTGGGTATCATATGTTATGACTGTATCACACGTACGATAATTGACTCCCTAATTTATCAAGCTTAAAATATTTATGATCAAATTAATAATAATACACTTCTCTAGTACGAAATATGTTTTTCTCAAACTCTAAATCTTACCTTTGGAATAAGATATATAATAATTGATAGAAAAAATAACAGTGCTATTAACTCACCCCGTCACATAAGCTGAAAAGGCCATCTAAGCAAAGGCTCATGCCACTCACGGAAATGATCCGTCAACCTCCACCTATTTTGACCCCTCGGAAAAAGGTCAATGAGGCATAATAGAAAAAGCAATGGCACATGCATTGCTTTGCTGAATCGCTCAATCATGGGCTGTCACTTAGAATCAATATATACGCAAAAGCTCGCACCGTCCCCTCACGTGATCATCAATTGGAACACAATCCCCTCACGAGTCGACAATCGGTACACGGTGACCAGACCCGACTTCTTAGCTTCCCCTTGATCGCACCACTAGTCGCTAGCGATCTATCGCCCTCGGCCAATATTTTGGAAGGGGTCGCACGCTTAATCGTGGGAAGTATTAATTTTTGATGACATGGCCTGACTCTTTGGGCACGTGACGTTGATCCCCATCCTTTTTCCACTTCAAGCATACCCCTATCCTAACAGATGGTATGCTCACAATTGTCCTTCCATGATATAATTAACGAAAAGGAGTGTTCACTAGCCGTGGACATAAATAAACCCTTGATGATACAAGAAGCTAAATGGGGGACGAGCAACTGACCACCCTCCACCGATATATCAGGTATAAAAGCCCACCTATGAAATCAAATAGGGTAAGAAGACTCGACCTAAAAACTCCTAAGCTTTACTAAACCCTATCCACTTTCTCTACTGACTGAAGCATCGGAGAGGTCAGGTTAGGATATCCCCCGATACTAACCAATTATGCAGGACCCTAGAGCGTCATATGAGCACTTCATAGTGACATGGCGCATCATTAGACAAGGCCAAGACATACTTCGAGACAACTATAAACTTCCATCAATAGACGAACTGCGCTTACGAAGGGCCACAAGTCGATCATCGTGGGCCAGCAAAGCCTCAAGAGTCTACATGTCACCCAGCCTCACACTTGAATCATACCCACGCAATCCGCTTGGGCTTCTTGGATGGGTCCGTGCTTTCGAAACAGTACCATGCCGTAATGATTATTTGGTCAATGGCTCGAGGCAGCAACAACAATAAACTGTAACATAATTTATCAGTATAAGGTTATAAGGTTTTATTTGATTTTGAACCCTTCTCCCTTGACAAATCATAAATCACAACCCGTACACGGCTTCTCGAATCTCCAAACCCTTCTTCCACGTCGGCACAGCCATTGTCAGCGCCATGCTTAGATAAACAAACAACACGCTCCTAGAACGGATCTTCGGTACTCCGGCGGCACCTCAATCTTCTTCCACGTCGCCGCAGCCATTGTCGTCCTCGTCGTAGTCGCTTTCATGCCGAGAATGTTCGCCGAAAAGCCATAATCGTGCCCGAAGCCGATCACCATCAGTTTTCCCTCCCACGGCACCGCGTATAGCGCCTGCCTCATTCCGCTCGGTAGCTCTGCAACCTTAGCCCACACGCTGCCCTCCAGCTGTACCATCACTTCCCTCCCCGCGCACCGGTACAGCCTCCCGTCCTCTCCAGTGACATACAACGCGGGGTATTCCTCCTCCTCCTCCACCGCGGCCCCCTCCATGGGGCCCCAACTCCCCGCAGCCATATCAAAGGTCTCCGCGGAGTACCTGCCAAGGACGAGGAACTTGCCGCGCAGGATCACCCCGCGGCACTCGTAGCGCTCGCGCGCCATGTCGGGCAACGGCTTCCACGAGCCGCTTGCCAAGTCGTACGCCAGCGCGGACCGCAGCGCGTTCTTTCTCTCGTCACGCCCGCCGGCTATGTACACCTCTCGGCAGCCCTTGTCGGAATCGTGCATCGCCGCGCAGGCGAAGTAGGACCGCAGGGGGCTCGGGAGGGGGGACCCGCAGCGCCACTCGCCCGATAAGAAGTCGTAGACGTGGACTTCGTCGGTTGTGGCCCAGGTGGGAGGTTTCCATCCACCGACGACGACGAGCTCGGTACCGACAGCTGCGAGCCAGCAGAAGAGCGGGAGCCCATGAGGTAGGAAGGGGCAGGGGGGGAGGGATCTCCAAACACCGGTGGTCGTTTCGAAGATGACGAGGCGGTAGACCACGGGCCCTGGCAAGGTGGGCTGGGCGGAATAAGGCACAGGTTGGACCAGCACGACAACTGGTTGAGCGATGCCGATGGATTTCCGGAACCGGTGGAACGTCGGGTTGCGAAGCTCCTGCCGCCAGAGCTTGCAGACTAACAAAAGGGTGCGTAAGTTAATGAAGGGAACTCGAGCGAGGCACTCGCGTGCCACGTCGTCGGTGAGGCCGGGAATCAGATCCTCCATGAGCAGAGTATTCTAAATTGGAGAGGGAACGGAGACGAATTGGGTGGTAACGAGAGATAGGTTATGTAATACTGTACACATATTTATTCTGTGTAAGGTAGTGATATACCCTCCTTACTTGCCTTATGTTGATATTTACTTATTTAACTAAGACGATTAAAATTTTATACCATAAATTAAAATATATCATATAGCTTATATAGTAGAATCTTTGATTTGACATATATCATAAATTTAAAAATATTAGCCTGTTTGGTAAGGTACTTGATTATTGATCACTTATATATATATATATAAGGTTATTATTTCTAATATTAGTTTATCACCATTATTATTGTTTTGTTCCTGTTAACTTTATCTCCCACCCCACTGCGTAGATCGCCACCCTCATTTCATGCGGGCAGATCCGCTGCCATAGCCCATATATCGATATATCTTCCCGTCCTCTCTCACGATACATAATGTTTTGTATCTTTATATCGTGATCGAGGTATCAGCATGATTTGATCTATCCTAATGTGCAAGGTTACCCATACGATCTCTAAGCTAGAGCATAATGGCTTAGAGTCGAATTGAAGGGTTGTGACCTAGGTTCCTATGAATGGAGGTTGAAGGTGACTCCTCTTGTCGTTCGCGGGGTGCCTGCACAAAGGTTAAAATCGAGAGAAGGATTTTCCACTTGATCCCTCCAATACTTAAGTTAGTAAGAGTTGGAGATGGAAGAGTTGGTGAGTGTGTATAAGGTCCAACCCCCGACGCTATTCCTAGGGGTGGCTTTTATATCTGTTCCTATATGCGGTCGTACGTAGCAGCTTTAATGATCCCCGATCGTCATCGTATGTGGGTGTTTAATGCTCGCTGACATCACAGGCAGTCGGCTCGTGTATTAGTTGTAGGCAACATATGATCTGCTCGATTCAATCTTATTCAGCATTATTTCCCACCTCTTGTGTGCCAAGTATTTGGTTGCATCGCCGCATACAACCTCGAGCGGAGTGAGTGCAGACGAATGGTGTCAGGCGGTTGGTTGGCTTCGCGCTCATGATTTTGAGTTGGCTCGGTGCGACATGTTGGCTTAGGGCTGCCGCACCGAGTCTGCTGTGGCAGCTGATGTGTCGCGTGAGGTGCATGCCAAAATAATATGCTTTATAACACGGCACGGTGTATTCCTAGCGCAGCCTCCTCCACGAGGCCCCGACTACCCACGGCCACATCGAATGCCTCTTCGCTTCGCAATAACATGCCCTGCCCCTCCATGGAGTACTTGCTGACGATCAAGAACTTGTCGTGCAAGATCACCTCGTTGTGCTCCCATGCTATGTCGGGCAGGGCTTCCACGAGTCACCACCACATCATACGCCAGCACGTCCTTGATCTCATCTTGCTCGTCGGCTATGTATACTGCTCAACAGTCATTATTGGAATCGAGGTTTCCATGCAGGTGAAGACGAACTGTAGGAGGCTGGGAAGGGAGACCCATAATGCTACTCGCCAAATATGAAGTCATAGACATGGACCTCGTCGATTATGACTCGAGTGAAAAGTTTTCATCCACCGACGACGATGAACTGGTACCAATAGTAGCGAACCGACATACGAGCGAGAGCCCATAGGGTACTTTGGGACAAGGGTAGAGGGAACTCATAGCTTGGTGTAAGTGACGTACTGCAAATATTTATATCTATATCTTTTGGAGTAGTTAAAATTATTATCCTTTAAATAAGTTGATTAAAGATAAATATTTTTAAGATAAATTGATAAGATGATTTTTAATTTTTAGATAATTTGATTAGATATGGTTTTAGATATAAAAGTTTTATAATTAAATTATTATTCTACACCTTTGACGGAGAATATTTTGATACCAATCCTAGTTCGCTAGTTAATCGATCAAGAAACAAACATGCAGGATGAGGGTCAAATTATCCTCCCACTTGGTAAAACGTGGGAATGAAATAATAGTCTATCAGCCCTCGTAGGCAATAGTCTATGAGAGGTCGTTTTGATCGATTTGATGACTACCATGGATAATGGTCCTCGGATGGTCGCTCAGATTTGTACCCCCCCTCGGTCGGTCTCCATGGACGACAACCTGCAAGAGATCATTTGGCCCTATCGCCCACGTATGCAAGGGGAGACTATTGTGACAGTTACAAGTGATCCCCTCAACCACCTAATTATAAAAGCTGACCCCCAAAACTTACCCAAGGATCATACCTCTCTTCAAAACCTTTCACACTACTCATAATCCCGAAAGAGCCAACTTGAGAGTCAAAGGGATTGAATTGGAAAACTCTTTGATACTAACCTTTGTGCAGGAATCCACAAAGGAGACCGAAACCTACCTCGAGTTTGACTTTGGGACCATCTTGAATTCGTAGAAGACACTTCGAAGATTACCTTGGACACTTCAATTCCATATCAAATGTCATGCAAGACTGTCACAAGGGTTTCTCAGACAATCTCGAACCTTCAAGTCAAGACCAAGCTATATCAACTCATGGTTGACGGCATTCGAATAACAATCGATAAGTAGGTGGAACCTATATGTGTAGATATATCTAAGTTTCAAGTATCCATGCAAGGTTCAAGTGTAGGGTTATATGTAAGATTTTATAAATATTTTTCTTTTAAAAAGTTTAATATATTCTTTTTTTTACTTCCATCTAGATTTCTTTTTTTTTCTATTTGGTTTAATCTTGGGTTAGCACCTTATTACTACTATTTGAGATAGAGTTGTATTTGCATCTAATCCATCTCTTTTTTCACATGGTACAGAGTTACAAGTGATAATCTATATTTATATTTTAAGATATGCTTAGTAAAAAAGATTTTTTTTTATTATGAATTACAATAATCAATTTGACAAACATAGTATTAAAATTTTTAATCAATCTAACTAGAAGATTTGTAAGAACACAAATCTCCCTAAAACTAACTTGAGCTTCAAAGGGGTTACATCGGAAAACACCCCTGACACACGACCCAATCTCAGATTCGTCTCAAATGCTCGAACTCCACCAGAAAGACCATCTTGGTGTCACCTCGAGGCTAGATCAATTGCCTTGTAGGATTGTCATGTGGGTTTGTCCTCAAGTCTTGACTGAATCTTGTCGACCTACGGTCGATGGTCTGATCCCACAATAGTATCATATGTTATGACTGTATCACGTACAATCGACTCATACTTTATCAAGTATAAAATATTTATGATCAAATTAATAATAATATATTTATCAAATAAGATGGTACGGAATATGTTTCTCTCGAACCCTCAATCTTACATCTCGAAGAAGACACATAACAATAAACTGTAACATGATTTATCACCATAAGGTTACCCAAAGGTTGTATTTGATTTTGAACCCTTCGTCCCATGACAAATCATAAATCATAACCCGTAAACGACTGCACGAATCTGCAAATCCTAACGATGCGCCATGCTTAGATCACCAAACAACACGCTCCTAGAACGAATCCTCGGTACCCCGGCGCCACCTCAACCTTCTTCCACGTCGCCGCAGCCATTGTCGTCCTCGTCGTAGTCGCTTTCATGTCGAGAATGCTCGCCAAAAAGCCAAAATCGTGCCCCAAGCCCATCACCATCAGCTTTCCCTCCCACGCCACCGTGTATCGCGCCCTCCTCATTTCGCCCGGCAGCTCTGCAACCTTAGCCCACACGCCACCTTCCAGCTGTACCATCACTTCCCTCCCCAAGCACCGGTACATCCTCCCGTCCTCTGTCGCGACATACGTGTTGCAGTAGTAGTACTCCTCCCCCGCGGCCTCCTCCACGGGGCCCCAACTCCCCGCAGCCGCGTCGAAGGCCTCTGCGCCGAGCCAGCTAAGGACGAGGAACTTACCTCGCAAGGTCACCCCGTGGCACCCGATGCGCTCGCGCGCCATGTCGGGCAACGGCTTCCACGAGTCACCTGCCACGTCGTACGCCAGCGCGGACCGCAACGCGTTCTTTCTCTCGTCATCCCCGCCCGCTATGTACACCGTTCGGCAGCCCTCGTCGAAATCGTGCGTCGCCGCGCAGGCGAAGTAGGACCGCAGGGGGCTCGGGACAGGGGACCCGCGGCGCCACTGGCCAGATACGAAGTCGTAGACGTGGACCTCGTCGGTTGTGGCCCTCTCGGGAGGTTTCCATCCACCGATGATGACGAGCTCGGTACCGGTAGCGGCGAGCCGGCAAGAGATTGGGAGCCCATGAGGTAGGCCGGGGCAGGGGGGGAGGGAGCTCCAAACACCAGTGGCCGGTTCGAAGATGACGAGGCGGTAGGGCAAGGGTCGTGGCCTTGTGTAGCGGGAGAAGTCAGACACAGACTGGACCAGAACGACAACGGGTTGAACGTTGCCCGTGGATTTCCGGAGCCGGTGGAACCTCGGGTCGCGAAGCTCCTGCCGCCAGAGTTTGCAGACTGAGAAGAGTGTAGGGAAGGCATTGAAGGGGACTCGAGCGAGGCACTCGCGTGCCACGTCGTCGGTGAGGCCGGGAATCAGATCCTCCATGAGCAGAGTATTCTAAATTGTAGAGGGAACGAAGACGAATTGGGTGGTAATGAGAGAGAGGAGAAGCGGAATTAGTTTCTGTAATACTGCACACAGATTTATTCTATGTATGGTAGTGATCTACCCTCCTTACTTGCCTTATGTTGATATGTACTTATTTAACTAATATGATTAATTTTTTATACCATAAATTAAAATATATCATTTAGCTTATATAGTAGAATCTTTGATTTGGCATATATCATAAATTTAAAAATGTTAGGCTGTTTAGTTTGATTATTGATCATATATATATATATATATATATATATATATATATATATATATATATATATATATATATATAATGTCTAATATTAGTTTATCACCATTATTATTGTTTTGTTCCTGTCAACTTCTCTCCCAGCCCACCGCTTAGAGCGTCACCCTCATTTCAGGTGGCAGATCAGCTGTCATAGCTATACCAATACATCTTCCCGTCCGCTCTCGCAATGCACTGTGTTTTACACCTTTGGTTGAGGTGTCAGTACGGTTTGATCTATCCCAATATGTAAGGTTATCAGTACGGTCTTTAAGCTAAAGCATAGTGGCTTAGAGTCGGATTGAAGGGTTGCGACCTGGGTTCCTACGGATGGAGGTTGAAGATGACTCCTCTTGTCATTCGTCGGGTGCTTACACACAGGTCGAAATCGGGAGGAGAATTTCCGACTCGATCACTATGATGCTTAAGTTAGTAAGAGTTGGAGTGTGTGTATATAAGGTCCAACCCTTGCCATTATTCCTACGTGCGATCGTATGTGGCAGCTTTAATGATCCCCGATCCCCGATCGTCATCGTATGTGGGTGTTTAATGCCCGCTTACGCAGCAGGCGGTCAACCTGTGCATTGGGTGCAGGCGACGTCTAATATGCTCGATTCAGTCTTGTTCGACACTGCTTCCCACCTCTTGTGTGGCCCGATACTTGATCACACCGCCCCGTACAGCTTGAGAGGACTGGGTGCAAGGGGATGGTGTTAGGCGGCTGGCTAGCCTCGGGCTCATGGTGTTGAGTTGGCTCGGTGCGACATGTCGACTTTGGGCTGCCACACCGAGTCTGCTGTGGTAGCTGATTTGTCTCGTGAGGTGGATGCCAAAATAATATGCTTTATAACATGACATTGTGTATTCCTAGCGTAGCCTCCTCCACGGGGCCCCCACTCCCCACGATCACAACGAAAGCCTCTTTGCTTCATGATAACATGCCCTGCACCTCCATGGAGTACTTGTTGAAGATGAGGAACTTGTTGCGCAAGATCACCTCGTTGTGCTCCCACGCTGTCGGGCAGGGCTTCCATGAGTCGCCACCACATTATACGCCAGCACGTCCTTGATCTCGTCTTGTCCGCCGGCGAAGATGAACTGCAGGGGGCTCAGGAGGGGACACCCATAATGCCACTCGCCATATACAAAGTCATAGACATGGACCTCGTCGGTTGTGACCCAGGTGGAAAGTTTTCATCCACCAACGACGATGTACTGGTACCGACAATAGCGAATCGGCATACGAGCGAGAGCCCATAGGGTACTCTGGGACAAGGGTAGAGGGAGCTCATAGCTTGGTGCAAGTGATGTACTGCAAATATTTATATCTATATCTTTTTAGGGTATTTTAAATTATTATCCTTTAAATAAGTCGATTAAAGATAAATACTTTTAAGATAAATTGATAAGATGATTTTTAATTTTTAGATAAGTTGATTAGAATATGGTTTTAGATATAAGAGTTTCATGATTAAATTAATATTCTACACCTTTCATAGATAATATTTTGGTACCAATCATAGCTCGCTAGCAAACCACTATAAAGGAGCAAACATAGAGGATGAGAGTCAGGTCATCCCCCCACTCGGCAACGATGTAGAAGGGGAATAATGGCCTATCGACCCTCATGGACAATAGTCCATGAGATGTCGTATGGATCAATTTGATCGACTGTCGTAGACAGTGGTCCCTTGATGGTCACTTAGATTTGTTCCCCCCCTCCCTCCCCCCTCTCGGTCGACCTTCGTGGACGACAACTCGCAAGAGGCCGTTTGACTCTGTCGCCCATGTATGCAAAGCAAGGGGAGGCTTTTATGATAATTACGAGTGATCTCCTTTACCACTTGATTATAAAAGCCGATCCCTAACACTTGCCCAAAGGTCGAGCCTCTCTCCAAAACCTTCCACACTACTCATAATCCCGAAAGAGCTAACTTGAGTGTCAGAAGGATCGGATCTGGAAACTTCATGGCTAACTTTTGGGACCATCTCGAATCCTTAGAAGCCACTTCAAAGATCATGTCGGATACCTTAGTGCCACATCAACTGTCATGCAAGATCGCCACAAGGGTTTCTCGAATAACCTCACACCTTCAGGTCAAGACCAAGTTGTACCGACTCAGTCAATGACATTCAAACAACAACCTATAAGTAGGTGAAACCTATATGTACAGACATATCCAAGTTTCAAGTATACATGCCTATAAGGCTCAAGTCTAGGGTTAGATGTAAGATTTTATAAATATTTTTCTTTTGAAAAGTTTAATATATTCTTATTTTTACTTCCATCTCGATTTCTTCTTTTCTTCTATTTAGTTTAATCTTGGGCTAGTAGTATCTTGTTACTACTATTTGAGATAGAGTTGTATTTGCATCTAATCCATATTTAGTAAAAAAGATAATTTTTTATTATAAATTTAATAATCAGTTTGGTAGGCTTAGTATTAAAATTATCAATCAATCTAATTATAAGAAATGTAAGACCACAAATCTTCCTAAAGCTAACCTGAACTTCAAAGGGGTCATATCGGAAAACACCTCATAACATAGCCCAATCTTGGATTCGTTTGAAATGCTCGAACTCCACCCGAAAGACCATCTTGGTATCACCTCGTGGCCCGATCAATCGTCTCGTAAGATTGTCGCGTGGGTTTTTCGGATGCTCCTGTGCCTTAAAGTCTTGACTAAATCGAAACCACCCAATGGTTAGATCCCACAACAGTATCTCTTATGATTGTATCATGTATGATAATCGACTCATAATTTATCAAATTTAAAATATTTATGATCAAATTAATAATAATATATTTATCAAATAAGATGGTACGGAATATGTTTCTCTCGAACCCTAAATCTTACCCCTCGAAAAAGACATATAACAATAAACTGTAACATGATCTATCAACATAAAGTTACCCCAAGGCTGTATTTGATTTTGAACCCTTCGTCCAATGACAAATCATAACCCGTAAACGGCTGCACGAATCTGCAAACCCTGACGATGCCCCATGCTTAGATCACCGAACAACACGCTCCTAGAACGGATCCTCCGTACCCCGGCGGCACCTCAACCTTCTTCCACGTCGCCGCAGCCATTGTCGTCCTCGTCGTAGTCGCTTTCATGTCGAGAATGTTCGCCAAAAAACCATAATCGTGCCCCAAGCCCATCACCATCAGCTTTCCCTCCCACGCCACCGCGTATCGCGCCCTCCTCATTTCGCCCGGCAGCTCTGCAACCTTAGCCCACACGCCACCCTCCAGCTGTACCATCACTTCCCTCCCCAAGCACCGGTACAGCCTCCCGTCCTCTCTCGCGACATACGTCTTGGAGTAGTAGAACTCCTCCCCCCCGGCCTCCTCCACGGGGCCCCAACTCCCCGCAGCCGCGTCGAAGGCCTCTGCGCAGAGCCAGCCAAGGACGAGGAACTTACCTCGCAGGGTCACCCCGTGGCACTCGATGCTCTCGCGCGCCATGTCGGGCAACGGCTTCCACGAGTCACCTGCCACGTCGTACGCCAGAGCGGACCGCAACGCGTTCTTTCTCTCGTCATGCCCGCCGGCTATGTACACCGTTCGGCAGCCCTCGTCGGAATCGTGCGTCGCCGCGCAGGCGAAGTAGGACCGCAGGGGGCTCGGGAGAGGCGACCCGCGGCGCCACTTGCCAGATACGAAGTCGTAGACGTGGACCTCATCGGTTGTGGCCCCCTCGGGAGGTTTCCATCCACCGATGATGACGAGCTCGGTACCGGCAGCGGCGAGCCGGCAGAAGAGCGGGAGCCCATGAGGTAGGCCGGGGCAGGGTGGGAGGGAGCTCCAAACACCGGTGGCCGGTTCGAAGATGACAAGGCGGTAGGGCAAGGTTTGTGGCCCTGTGTAGCGGGCGAAGTCAGGCACAGACTGGACCAGAACGACAACGGCTTGAGCGTGGCCGTTGGATTTCCGGAGCCGGTGGAACCTCGGGTCGCGAAGCTCCTGCCGCCAGCGTCTGCAGACTGAGAAGAGTGTAGGGAAGGCATTGAAGGGGACTCGAGCGAGGCACTCGCGTGCCACGTCGTCGGTGAGGCCGGGAATCAGATCCTCCATGGGCAGAGTGCTATACAATTAAGAGGGAATGGGTTGTGATGAGGAGGAGAAGCGGAGTTATTCATACAATACTGCACACGAATTTGCTTTAATGTGAGGTGGTGAGTGAAATCTTCTCCTCACTTACCTTTATGTTAATATTCCCTTATTTTTTTTCTATACTATAAATATTTATATGGCCTACTAAAATTCTTGATTTGACATATATCATAGATTTAGAAATGTTAGGATAACTTTATTGATAATTGATCACTTATAAATAAATACATACATGTAAGGTTTTATTTAATTTCTAATACCAGTGTATGGTCGTTGCTACAGTTTTGTTCGTTATAGAGGCTTTTAACCACGTGATGTCTGAAAAAGAGAAGAATAACTGGTCATTTTATGTGAAAAGAACATGATGATTCTTAGATGACTAATATTATTATATGTTTTTATTAAAAAAAAAAACTTACAATAATTAAGTATCAAATTTTATGTTTTTTAATCGGTATTTTATTGTCGTGCTACTTAGTTTAATTAGGAATGTAATTTTATCAGCTTCTACTAAACCAATCATTTCCGTACAAAATCATTAGGACATGCTCTAAGATGACTAGTATTTTTTATTTTTTGAACAAAATATTATTAAAATTAAATATTTTTTGAATATGTTCACGTGTAATTTAATATAATTTCGAATATGGCTTTTTCAACTTCCATCAAACCAATTCAAACTTTTACTCAATTACTTGGTCATGATTCTAAGATGATTTTTATCATCTTTTATTTTATAAATTTTATAATAAATAATAATTAAAAGTAACCATTTTTTGAATAGGTTCTATGATAGAGTGTGATTTAGTTCAATTTTGAATATAACTTAATAAACTTCCACTAAACCAATCAAAATTTACTGTTTTTACTATTTTTAAGATATTTATGATAATTTATTATCTAAATTTGATATTATCATTATTATTATTATTATTTGAATAGTTTGTATAATCAAGTGTAAATTATTTCAATTTTGATTCTAATTTTGTTAGGTAGGAAGTCATTGAATCAAATCGAATCGGTTCATTCTAAAAGAATCGATTTATGCATTTTTATTCATCCAAGTCATTTAAGCAAAAGTCTAAGGTAGTTATATATCTTACTCACTTACCTAATGTTATTATCTACTTATTTAACTTAATTTGATGATTAAATTTTTATCCTACAATATCATGAATTTTAATTTAACTTAATTCAACAATTAACTTATTATCCACTACTAGTTTATTGGTCATTTTATCAAGAAAGTTTTCATTATTCACTTTTTATAGGATGATGGTTTATTTTTTCTTTGTGACAAAAAAAACCTATGAACCAAACTCAATTTTGGGATGTTTTGGATGAGTTATGAAATGGATGTAATTGGATCAAATACTACTAAACTAACACAAAAAATCACAAAATAACTATGATGATTAATATTAATTCTTATTTTTTGAGAATATATGATAGTTAATTATTAACATTTAAGATTTTTTGAATTGGTATTGTATAACTTAGTTCATTTTTTAGCATAATTTGATCAAGTTTCACTAAACCAACAACTTCTACAAAATGATCAGGGCATATTTAAAATATTTATTATTTTAATTTTTTTTATATTTTATGATAGTATGATAATTAATTATTAAAATTAGAAATTTTTTTTGAATATGTTGAGGTATAATTTAGTCCATTGCGAGTATAACTTAGCCAACTTCTATTAAACCAACTTATACTTTTACTAAACTATCTAATTATGATTCTAAGATGATTTGTACCATCTTTTATATTTACGATATTTTATGATAACTAATTATTAAATTTAAAAATCTTTTAATAGGTCCTGTAATTGAGTATAATTTAATTTAATATTAAATGTAACTTCATCAATCTTCACTAAACCAACCCTAACATTCATATAATAACTATGACATAATTCTAAGAAGATTAATACTTTTTTCTATATTTTAAGAATTATATGATAATTAAATATCAAAATTTCAATTTTTTGGGGATTATTAAAATTAGAGATATTTTGAATGTATGATATAATCAAGTGTAATTTATTTTAATTTTGAGAATAAAATTGTTAAGTAGGATTTTAGTAAACTAAATCAGACCAGTTCATCTTAAAAGAACATATTCATGTATTTTGACGAGGTCTTAAGCAAAAATCTAAGCACATTTTCATCCTAAGTAGGGAAAGGATAAAACCAAGATTACCATTTGTAATCCCTTTTTTAATATTTACAATCTTATTTTATTTTTTTAAATATTTTTAAACTATCCATTTATAAATAGACGTATATATTCTCTTTTTCTTTTTCCTCCTTTTTCTCCTCACCCTCCTCTTTAGTACATATTTCCATGATGTTCTTTTTAAGCTAATATAAATATATAAATATATATATATATATATACATATATATATATATATATATATCTTAATATATTATATCAAAATGATTTTTAATGTTTTAATTTTATTTGGTTTACTTATAGTATTTAAATCCTTTTTGCGAGGCGTTGAAAAATATCTTTCTCTAATATATAATCTAATTTTTCCTATCCTTGCATGTTTACTAGTAATCAGGATGTTGCAAAATATCTTTCTCTAAAATATAAAGAAATAAGATATATAACAACAACAAATTGTAACATAATTTACAGTGTGATGTTATCTAAAGCTTAATTTGGTTTTGAACACCTGATCCGACAATAAATGACAAACCATCAACGACTGCACGAATCTCCAAACCCTTACGACGCTCCATGGTTAGATCACCAAGCAACACACCCCCAGAAGGCGCCCTTGGTACTCCGGTGGCACCTCCACCTTCCTCCACGACGCCGAAGCCGGTGTCGTCATCGTCGTAGTTGCTTTCATGTCGAGAATGTTCGCCACAAGGGAGCCGCCGCTCCTTCCTAACCCCATCACCATGAGCTTCCCCTCCCACGCCACCGCGTTGAGCACCAGCCTCATTTCTCCTGGCAGCTCGGCCACCGTAGCCCACGCGCCGCCCTCTAGCCGTACAATCACTTCCTTCCCCGTGCACTGGTACATCCTCCCGTCCTCTCCCGCGACGCATGTCACGGGCCATGCCGCCTTCTCCAGCACGGCCTCCTCCACGGGGCCCCAACTCCCCGCGGTCGCGTCGAAGACCTCCGCACTCCGCGAGAACATGCCCTGCGCCTCCGTGGAGTACCCGCCGAGGACGAGGAACTTGCCGCGCAGGATCACCGCGCAGCACTCGTCGCGCTCCCGCGCCATGTCGGGCAGAGGCTTCCACGAGTCGCCCGTCACGTCGTACGCGAAAGCGGACCGCAGCGCGTTCTTGTTCTCGTCATGCCCGCCAGCTACGTACACTACTCGGCAGCCCTTGTCGGAACCGTGCATCGCCGCGCAGGCGAAGAAGGACCGCAGCGGGTCCGGGACGGGGGACCCGCGGCGCCACTCACCGGTTAGGAAGTCATAGACGTGGACCTTGTCGGTTGTGGCCCAGTTATGCGGTTCCCAGCCACCGACGACGACGAGCTCGGTACCAACAGCGGCGAGCCGGCAAAAGAGCGGGGGGCCAAAGGGTAGGTCGGGGCTGGGGGGTAGGGAGCTCCAAACACCGGTGGCCGGTTCGAAGATGACGAGGCGGTAGACCACAGGCCGTGGCCTGCCGGACTGGGCGATGTCAGGCACAGACTGGACTACAACGACCACGGGTTGTGCGATGCCGGTGGATTTCCGGAATCGGTGGAACGTCGGGTCGCGAAGCTCCTGCCGCCAGAGCTTGCAGACGGAGAAGAGGGTGGGGAAGGCATTGAAGGGGACTCGAGCGAGGCACTCGCGTGCCACGTCGTTGGTGAGGCCGGGAATCAGATCCTCCATGAGCATAGTAGTCTAAATTGCAGAGGGACGACGAATTGGTTGGTGATGAGAGGGAATCAGATACGGAATTGTTTCTTGTGATATTTTTGTACACAAATTTACTTCAATGTCAAGTAGTGAGTGATATATCATCCTCCTCACTTAACTTATGTTAATATCCACTCATTTAAATTAATTCGACGATTAAATTTCTATACCATAAATATTTACACAACTTATGTAGTAAAATCCTTGATTTGACATATACCATTAATTTAAAAATGTTAGGAAACTTTATATATATATATATATACACACGTATGTGAGGTTATAATTTCTATCTAATATTAGCGTAACCACGTGATGCTTCAGTGTGATCAGCGAAATCACGTGAGGAAGAGTCTTTTGAGTTCAACCTGAGAAGAACGGCTACTTGTATATTAATATATAATGTTTAGGGGAATTACCTTATATACATCAATTATATATCTACTTATGATAATAATGTTAGTCATGGTTGGATATGCGATGGATAGGACATATGGTTACTGTTGCGGGAAACAACTTTTTTAGCCGTGGCCTCGGGGCCGTCGCGGCTGATAAGTAGATGAGATTTCCCTAACTGTTGAGGAAATCTCTCTACTCTGTTGAGGGAAATCCTCTAACCCGTTGAGGAAACTTCTCCTTCTAACCTGTATATAAAGACGGAGGATATGTCAATAACATTCAACTTCTTCTTCTACAACTCATTTATCTCTTTATTTTAACATGGTATCAGAGCCAGAATTAAGCGTTGTGGAACCAGTATGAGTTATAGAAAGTCCTTTACCATCACCGATGATGATATCTTCATTGCCGCCATAGGGATTGTGAAGAGACAAATTCTGAAGATCAGCGGTGATGTGATGAGAGGCACCAGAGTCGACAATCCAATTGGACTGGCTAGGTGTCTCTCATCTCTCAGCTTGTGGCATTCAACACCTCAAGTCTCCTCCACATACTCCTCAACTAGTTGGTTCTGCCGAACGCAAACATCGGCATATAGTAGAAACTGGACTCACACTTTTACATCAGGCTTCCATGCCTTCAACTTTCTGGACAGCAGCCTTTCAAACTGCTGTCTACCTAATTAATCGGATGTCTACACCAGTTCTACAACACCAGTCCCCCTTTGACACACTGTTCCACAAACCCCCTAACCTTCGTAAACTCCGCGTGTTCGGTTGTTTATGTTATCCTTGGTTACGTCCCTATGCCTCTCATAAGTTAACATCCCGATCTTCTCCTTGCGTCTTTATTGGTTACTCACTTGACCATAATGCTTTCCGCTGCTATAATCTCCACACTCACAAAATCTTTGTATCACGTCACGTTATCTTTGTTGAGTCTACCTTTCCTTTCATATCCTGCCATACGGACCACTTCACTATCTCACTGGAGTATACCTTCGGATCAATCGGACGAGCCTCCCATGTCTTCGTCTACTTCCTCCCCTCCTGATCCGCACTATATCACTCCAGTTCAACACTTGCCCGTTTCCTCTGTTCCTACTCCACTCCACTCTTCTCCAATTGATGGGGCAATATGTTCCGAAACACAACCATCCTCTTTACCTCCTTCTCGCCCAAGTGCCCCTGACGTGTCTCCACTTGACCCGGCTTGTGCCACTGATCCTCACCCAACATTACCTCCTAATCCTGTCATCTCCAATCATCCTATGACCACTCGCTCTAAGCATGGTATTTTTAAACCTCGTCAAGTACTTAACCTACAAGCTGTCATGAATTCCTCATCCCCCAACATTGAACCCACCACCTTCACTCAAGCCCAAAAATCTCTGCATTGGCGTATTGCCATGAGCGAGGAATATAATGCCCTCCTCCATAATTCAACATGGGATCTAATTCCTTTTCATCCTTCACAAAACATCATCGGGTGTAAGTGGGTCTTTAGAATTAAGCGGAACCCAGATGGCTCAGTTGCTCGATATAAGGCACGCCTGGTCGCCAAAGGGTTCCATCAACGACCTGGAGTTGATTTCACTGAGACGTTTAGTCCTGTTGTTAAACCCACTACAATCCGGCTTATCTTGAGTCTGGCTACCACTAAAGGCTGGCAATTACGACAATTGGATGTTAATAATGCCTTTCTACAGGGATCTCTATCTGAAGATGTTTTTATGCAACAACCCCCCGGTTTTACTCATCCTCAGTATCCACAGCATGTTTGCAAACTTCGAAAAGCCATTTATGGACTTCGTCAGGCTCCGAGAGCTTGGTACACTCAACTTAGCTCATTTTTGACTTCTGTCGGCTTTCTTAACTCCAAATCTGACACTTCGTTGTTTCTGCGATATCATCATGGAAACACAGTGTATATTCTGGTATATGTGGATGATATTATTGTCACAAGCAACAATCCCGCCAGCATCCAAGCGTTCGTCAAACAGCTGGCAGCTCGATTCTCGCTTAAGGATCTCGGACCCTTGAGCTACTTTTTGGGCGTCGAAGCTACCTTCACATCTTCTGGTCTCCTTTTATCACAACGCAAGTACATTCAAGATTTGTTATTAAAGACAAACATGCAGGATGCAAATGCAGTTACAACCCCCATCTCTACTAGCGGTTCTCTCAAATTATCAGATGGAAGTCCTGCTACGGAACCCACTCAATACCGCCAAGTTGTTGGCTCTTTACAATACTTAGCTCTCACGCGTCCAGACATCTCATTTGCTGTGAACAAATTATCACAGTTTATGCAGCAACCATCTACTCTACACTGGTCTGCGGTTAAGAGACTTCTACGATATCTTAAAGGGACTCTAAATCATGGACTCTTTTTTCGTAAACACTCTCCACTTCGTCTTCATGCATTTGCCGATGCTGATTGGGCGGGCAACCTTGATGATAGAACATCCACATCGGGGTATATTATCTTCCTTGGTGCTCATCCAATCAGTTGGAGTTCTAAAAAGCAAAAGACAGTCGCCCGGTCTACAACTGAAGCTGAATACCGTGCCATTGCCGCTACCACTGCAGAACTCAACTGGATCACGAATCTTCTCCAGGAACTCAACATCGATTCCACTCCTACAATATATTGTGATAATATTGGAGCTACCTATCTATGCGCTAATCCAGTATTCCACTCCCGCATGAAACATATTGCTATTGACTTCCACTTTGTACGTGATCAAGTTGTCCGCCGTCAACTCCGTGTTTCTCATGTTCATACAGCTGATCAATTGGCCGACTCACTTACGAAGCCTATAGCTCGTAAGCTGTTTGCATTACATCAGTCCAAGATTGGCCTCCTTGATAGGAGCACCATCTTGCGGGGGCATGATAAGTAGATGAGATTTCCCTAACTGTTGAGGAAATCTCTCTACTCTGTTGAGGGAAATCCTCTAACCCGTTGAGGAAACTTCTCCTTCTAACCTGTATATAAAGACGGAGGATATGTCAATAACATTCAACTTCTTCTTCTACAACTCATTTATCTCTTTATTTTAACAGCGGCTTAGTTCGAGGGTCCGGATGTCGAAAATCTAGGGCGGTGTCCCTCGGGGTCTCCCGGTGGCCGAGCACGGTGGTTCGGGTCGGGAGGTCGGGTCGAGAGGAAGCTCCGCCGTAGCGCCGGGAAGAGGCGATACCGTCTCGCACTTGCACACAGGTCGGGCCGGGAGCTCGGCCCGACCCCTCCGACGATCAAGTTAGCGATGTGGAGAGGATTTTGGAGGAAAGGATGCCTCCATACAAGTGTTGTGTGTGAGTTCGTCCTCCTTCCCCGTTCGTTTAGAACTCTGGGGTATTTATAGATGAGTTTGATGTTACCTGATGTGGCTGCCTGCAGGAGGCATAGCGTCTAACATGGAGTTGGCGTGGCGTGAAGAACCAAGCCTGAGTTTGGTGTTAATGCGCCTCAACCAGTGTTCCGGCTCGGTTAACCGAGTGCAGTTACGCCAATCGAGGCATGAGACATCGGCTGATATCATGGTGTGTCACATCGCCATTTTTACCCTTATCTATTACCAATATTTAGGTTACAACCTTAAATCTCGGTCACTGCAAATCTTATATATATATGACAATAATTTTATGCGTGACCGACCCACATGACACTCCATGATGAAAATAATATTTTTAATGGCTAAGTTTGGTGGTAATTATAGTTTCTGAGATTTCAGCTCGTATTTAATTTTTATAATACCTATAATACCTCTTATCACTGCCATCATTCGCTATCATTGGCTCTCGTCCATGTGAGTAAGGAGGAAGGAAAAATCTCATTATGATCATCTTCTTTTTCTCTTCACTGAGGGACGATCAAGAATATTTATGAGAATAGAAAAAATAAAAAAAGAAAAATGACTAATATATGATTCTCATAATACTTGAAAAATATTTTGAATATTATAAACTTCCATAAACAATACCCTTTAAAACTATTAAAGTCTTTCCAAAATTATAAAATTCCTTGAATCCCCTTCCAACCTTCCAAACATACAAGAAATACAAGATCCTTCTGGATATTTGCAATATTAGGATTCTAATTATTTGGTCCCATTCCTAAAATTTCCCTAATATCAAGATTTACATAACCATGAAGCTGGATTTGCTGCATAACTAACGAATTAATGCCGCTATTAGAAGATAGAATGATGCCAAGTCCCAAATCGGCTCATGTTCACATGAACCGAGTGTTCTAGTGTGAGTCAACGGCCACATGAGTCGCACCAATTGGCACGTCGCATGCCCTTCCATGAACCATGGCATCGTTTCATATACTATAATCCGCCGCATCGCCACATGCATCCCAACAACATTAATGGCGGAAGTGGGTGAGATATTTCTCAATAAAATTAGGTTCATGCAACATTTGATTACAATAGTCAATAAATCTTGTATTGTGTTACAATGGGAGGTGAATAGAATATTTTATATTCAACTTAAATTCAATAAATAATATCATAGGAAGTATTCTAGCGGTGTCTTCTAGCGGAAGCCACACCGTCGCTTGGTGTTTTCGGATGCACGCCACGCCACCCTTTAACACCGGTTTGGTGGCGCCATCAGGGCCGTTCCAACGACCCAGGCCCCACACCACCACAGCGTGATCCCACGTCATGATCATCCCAACCGACACCCTCCCACCAACGGAGTGCCGGCGAACACTTTAAGCGGTCGAACCCGAGAACGTGTCAAAACTTGCATATTTCTCCCAGATTTACGTTTCGGGTGTCCCCTAAGTGGGACCCACCATTTATTAAAAAGAGACATGTCTGGCGTCGACGGGGTATTTACCGTCCTGCCACTCGCATCCACTATCCGCGGGACCGGATCTCCAGGTAGCCATAGGATTAGTGGGAACGAGACATCACAGGAGTGGGGAGGGATAAACCAATTTAGAACATAGAAGACGTACTGTTATTTGTCATCCATTCATAATCATACCTAATAAAATGAGTTCAAAAAATAAGAATAATATTGTTGTTCTACAAGTTATTGGTGCTTACCTCCTGCTCTTCGACTGTAGCCGTAGTAAGAGAGGTACCACTTCACGAATTTTTTGAGACCCGTCTCCAGGTTGGTGGTCGGCTTGTAGCCGAGCTCGGCGCGCGCTAAGCTGATGTTGGCGTGCGTGAAAGGCACGTCCCCGTTGCCTGGCATCTCCACCATGTTCTTCCTCGCCTTCACCTTTAGGTATCGCTCTAGAATCCTCACCAGCGCCGGCACCGTCACCGGCGACGTGTTCCCGAGGTTGTAGATCCGGTACTGAGTGCAAAGTGTTCTTTGAGCATGCTGAGGGCAGGCTAGCATGGTTGATGTGGCTGTCCTTGTTACTGACTGTTGCCAGTGCCATCTGTGCATATTAGGCCAGTTAATAAATGTATATGGGGGTTATATATGTTCCTATCCAACTGACTGTTTGAAAGGGCAATTTGAAAAGTGATAAAGTATATGCTTTTCATATTTAAGATGATATCTTTCTTTGGATATGCACTTCTACTTTTAGTGACTTTGGTCCTCATATATCTTCTTGTATGATCTTCTAAATTACTGAAATTACTTTAAATATCTTAATTTCTTTTTTCAATTCTTGTACTTTACGATCTTCTTCTTGATACTTTTATATTCATACTTTAAATACCTTGACTGCAGGACTCCAAGCTGGATGTGACCATTGGTCCTTACGAGACATATGAAGACACACTTTTTGGGTACAAGGTAAATAAAGAGTGACAATTGAGCCACTTAGTGTTTTCCTATAATGGACATCCATATAAAAATAGCACTATCTTAAAATTCCCTTTTTTTCATTGCAATATGTGGTCCCTGATTGTTCTCTTAAACAAAACAAATTATCGTATCCAATCTATATGCACATGATTTATGACAACTTTGAGCAACCTTTTACTGGTAGCTACTTTTGCATTTGTCTTCTTGAGTATTTGTAGATCTTGCATTGCCACATAAAAAAGTCCTTTCTAACTTCAACCATTGTAAGATATCTCAGAAGTCTGCATCTTATTTCTTGCAACATTTCATAAGCTTAGTACAGAAGTTGCTCAAATAGTGCTTTTGTTTTTCCCTTTCTCATTGGACTTTTCTCATGCAGTCTATGGTGAACTTTTTGACTTCGAAAGTTGCCTAATGTTTATAATGTTCCTAAAATCATGAATATTTGATGTTTCTCCTAGTTGGCCTAACGACAAATATGCTTTCACCAATGTTTCCACTTTCCACTCATCCCATCATCTCATATTCAGTTCCTTCGAGTTTGCTGCATGTAGGTTACCATGGATTGTACATCATACCCATGCACTTTTGTGGTCCTTGCAGGTGAATACTTCATGCGTTTGAAGCTTCCACATACACAGTTTATCATTTTTAAATTGAAGGATGTAAATTTATGGTTTAATTGAAAGGGACAAAGTGAACATGATTGGAAAAGTTGACTTCCAGATATCAATCACCAGCAATCAAATTAACTGATTTTTCTAGTTGATTCATTCCATCTAGCAAGTATAGCTTTACAACTCTTCTTTGCCTAGGTTATAATTTATATTTCATGAGTTCTTAATTTTCATTTTTAATCTGATATATATATATATATATATATATATATATATATATATATATATATATATATATATATATATATATATATATATATATATATATATATTGTTGTGGATGAAGAGTCAATACAATGGTCTGAACTGATTGATCAGGCTGATTCAGATTGAAGATTCCAGTATCATGTCAAAGCTGAAACATAATATTTTGACCCTTGAGAATGAATGTACCAAAGATTGTCATGTAATAGCACTGGGACATGCTGGTGTAATTTATCTTGTCTTTACTTAGTTGGCACATTTAGACATTGAGGAGGTGCTATAGTTGGGAATGTTTGAGGTTGAGGTGGGTGAATTATTACTTGTGACTGGGACAGTTCAGTTGGGAACTGTTAGGTTATTTAAAAGTAAACACGAAATATAAAAAGAGGATTTAAAGGTACCTGTGCAAACATTTTGCTTCTATTCTCATGAATGTGCATGTGGAGCCTGACCTGTGTTTAAGTGTGTAGGGTTAAGATAAATTATTCTTAATTTTTCCTAATAACCTCACATATCTGTCTCAATATTTTCATCTTAGATAGCTACACAAACCTTTTTGTATACATTATTATTATTTTAACTGCCCAACACTTGTATGAATAAGGATGACCAATCAATATACCTCTTCTTTTGTTTAAAACTAATTATGTGAAGAGATTACTATGAATAAGGACTTTTGAGGATACTGTTTTATTTGTACAGTTTTTATTTTTCATTTGTTTAATCATTTGAACTCAATAGACAAATACGAAGTCCTGACTATGGTTTGTGTTCATCATTTTTATCTATAACTGTGCTGATGCTTACAAGTTTCATGAATATTATGAAGGCAACATTTGAGGCATTTGTGGGAATACGAGATGACATAGCAACATCTCAAGTCAAACTTTTCGGAGATCATCTTCAGGTACTTCTGGCTAATTAAAATATCAATTATGTAGAAACTTGTTATAACATCCTCAATATTGACCAGGACTTGGAACAAAATCTTCCAATGGACAGTATGTATAAATCAAAAGATGTAGTTGCAGCTCCAATCCGTGTAATTCAACTTGTCTACAATGCTGGGGTGAGTTGTGACTTGTTTGTACTAATTATCTTAGGTCTCTGGAACTAGCCATCCAGTATTTTCTTCTTTTAACAGGTCACATCTATTTGATTAATTTAGCAGTCACAAGAATGATATTCTTCTAAACAAATCAATTTCTTCAAACTTACACAGTTTCTTGAACATGTGTGGGGTATTTCTTGCAGGAGTTTGTTGCATATTTTGACCTGTGTTATTTCTGGAACTTTTCTTAAAAGTTACTGATTTTCTTTTGTTGAAATAAAATCAATGTTAACAATGTCTTGTCTTGTATTGTACTGTGGATCATCCTACATGTTGGTGTCTTTATAATTCGTATCATGTTACTTGTTTGGCACCTTAACCATCCTAAAACTTCATATTTGCAGTTTCATCCTCTTAGTGTTTACAAATGTAGGAATTATAGCATCTATAGTCTATTTTGCAGTTGGTACTTACTGTGTAATATATAATTAATCATGACTTGCTTGAAAGAATTTGAAATTGTCAACTCTTGGAGGATATCATAATCATATAAAGCCATGCCTATGCATTTGATTAGGTGCCCCTTGCATATTAGTCTCCATCTTAATCATAAACATCTGATGGATACATCATAAATTAGTGTTAGAAGGCTCAAATGAAGATTTTACAGGTTCTATGATGGCTGTAAATCTGATATCTGTCTTTGTAGCTAGTACATGGTTCAAGGCAAAGTCAGTGAAGCACTAATTATACTTTGGTTGTCTTTGTTCCATTATATTCTTTGTTGGGGTAAAACACTGTTTGTTGATATCCATAAGATTTATTTGATTGAAACTGAATATATCCAATAAACATGGGCTGGTCGCCTATCCGTGCTCATTTCCCAATTTTGTAATCCAGATTATGAATGCAGATATGAGTTCAGTTCTATGCATCTCTGGATATCTGAATAATCAAATGTATCTTGAATTGTTAAATTTATTTATATTAATCTAAGATGTTATTTGTTTATTTTGAGTTATGTTCTCTTTTTCTGAGTCTTCCTTTTCTTTTTCATATTTTGTTGAAGTCCTCTCTTGAAAAAATATAATTGGTAGTTTTAAATAATTGCTTATTTGTGGGTGATACATCTGATTCATGTTATGCTCACATCTTCATATACATTAAATCTTATTCAAAGTCATACCCATCGTAGTATACCATATTAAATAATTAGTATTGATTTAATATTTGTATTAAATGCTTATTCTCTAATCAAAGGCTTAGAAGGATATGGTTTTTCTTATGTCAAATCTGGTTTACCCCTAGTTGCTTGGTCTATGCCGTTGAACATAGCAATATTTAGTCTGGGAAGTGTTGCTCATATTGGACAAAAGTTCTTGAGACAACAGAAAATCGGTACCCATCACTCTAGGTATCGGTATTGAGACATAATGAGGCTTAAACTTGACTGATCGGTCCAGTTTTGAAAAGATTAGCTCTACCATCACCTAAAATTTGTCCGGTGCTTGTGCCAATCTTGAAGCTGTTCCTGCTCCTGCTGGACCTCTTTTGGTCCTAGTGCCTTGCTGTTTCTCAATGCTGGAGAGACAGAAGGAAGAGGCCTCCGAAGGAGAGAAAAACATGTGATGTGTACATATGCATATTTCGGAACTTGATTGGAATTCCTAGAATTGTGCTACATATATTTCATTCATGTGGTGTCTGATTTGATCATGTAATTTGGTTTTGTATAGTGGAAAGGTGCATGAACAATTACCCATATCCATGCTGCTTCTCCAGGGCATGATAGATGGAATAAAGTAGCTTAGTAATGTACTTACTGGATTTGGTTCTGCTTATAGTTTTTAATACCATTCTTTGTCATCTCAAGTAGATATTTAGGATATCTATAATTTACTTGTTTAGCAGTGGTTATATTTGAATTTATGTAAATTTTCAGGATGTGAAAGGTCCCCAAACTGTTGCTTTTAATTTGCCAAATGATGAGCGCATAGTGAATGAACGTGGAACATCTATGGTCTTGCTGAAGAATGTATCAGAGGCCAAGTATGTCTGTCTTGTCCATTAGCTACTTGAGATTCAAATATTTGCTGTTAATCACTTCATACAAAATTTTTTGGCTACTTATTAACACTTGGTAAATCTGTCAGATTTAAGCACATTCTACAGCCCATAGCTGATGTGTGCATCAAAGAGGATCAGAAGGAATTTATCGATTTTGAGTCCTTTTATACACACACAATTTGCCACGAGTGCTGCCATGGAATTGGGCCACACACCATTATTCTCCCAAATGGTGTTCAGTCAACAGTTAGATTAGTATGTACTATTGCAGAATTCTCTTGTTCAGATGTCATTACATAATGGAACTCGAAGTTATCAAATTGTTATCATGTAGTCTATTAGGAGGGAAATTTCATTTAACAAATAATTTCCCTAGCAACATTGTGAAAAATTATGGATGTGCAGAAGGTTACATGGTCCAAAAAACATAACAACAGTAAGACAAACATTGTTTGTTGGTTACTATTCCTATTATTTCTCATGTTACACAAAACTACTGTTCAAATTTAAGAATTTGTTTGTATGTGCTTTGTTTCGCTTTGTTTCAGGCTTTTAGGTGCGTCGCATTCGTTGAGATAAAAAACAAATGTCTAGCTGTTTGCTTTTGCATTATTATACTACCGGGTTCAATCTAACATGCAAAGACCATCTTGTACATAATACACCCACAAGCTCCATTATTTTTCCATTAATTTATGATGTTAAAATTAATTCTAAGAAACATAAAGCAGAAAGCATATGACGACACAAAGTTGTTGATTCCCTGATGTTCTGTACTTAATGTTCTCTAAGTGATTATACATATGTTCTGTACTTAATGTTCTTTTAGTGATTATACATTGTAATTTCTTTCTTAGGTTATGTAAAAAGGTGCATCTTTTTCATTAATGAAACAAATTTATTTTTATATGACCTTCAATATATGCATTGTTTTATCTTTTGTTGAACTTCATGTACTTTGTTCATATCTCGAATGAGATAGGCTGCTTTGTCTGATCTGACATATCTCCTGGTTTCATGATTAAGGAACTTCAAGAACTTCACTCAGCCTTGGAGGAAGCGAAAGCAGATATTGTTGGACTTTGGGCACTGAAGTTCCTTGTCGATCAGGTCAGTTACTATCATCTATGTGGGTATCTTGCCATTCCATGTTTCCTTTCCAATTTATACTTTACAAGTTTACAATTTACATTACTAAATGATATTTAAGCTGTTTTCAGTTATTTGTTGTGGTCTCTTAACATGTCAAGGACCAACCAAAAGTGAACATTTTGCTCTCCTGGTGGGTGATGTATCTAATGCTAATCAATGATTTGTAGAACTTCTATTTATTGTTCCCATCACTCTAAGCTAAGGTTCATAATTTTGTACTGTATCAACATTTCGAGCTTTGCTTGATATTGATACGGTACGGTACGAGCATACCGAGCTGTATGCCAAGGTGTACCGCTTGATATATATATAATATAATATAAAATTATAAAAATTTATATAAAATATATAAAAAAATAAAAATAAAAAGGAGGCATATGCTGCCTCGGCGACGTTGCCTTCTTTTCTTCTCCTCGTCGCATCAGATGAGGAGAAGATGTTGTCTTCTCCTCATCTGCAGCGTTCGACAAAGACGTCGAAGGCTGTGGACATCTCCGGCCTTCGACGAAGAACGCGATGAAGGCCGCAAGCGTCTTAGACCTTCAGCGAAGAACGCGACAAAGAAGAAGTCGAGCCGCCGCCTCTTTGTTACCTCCTGGATTGGGATCGTTGAGGGAGGGCAACGCCGAATTGGGAAGCGTTGAGGTTCTCTCGATTCTCCCTCTTTTCCCTTGACGCTTCTTCTTCCCTTGTTGCAGCCAGGTCGCAGCCAGGCTAATACCGCCCGGTAGCAAGTGGTCCACGTACCGATCTATTGGCGGACTGGTATGTACCACCCGTATCATTTGAAATTAAAATCTTGCTCTAAGCAAGATCTAAATATGGTGTTTGAAGGTCCATTAATTTTTTTCTTTAGCTTGTATGGTTAGTATTTATCGGCTACTCAGATGGAAAGTACTTTTGCTGACAAAAAAAACATTATCATGAATTTAGTCATATCTTAACCCATAAAGAGGTACTCTTCATCTCTAAAATTCTCAATGTTTAGCTTTTCTTTGTTTTTTGTGGTTCCTTTCAACATTTGCACACCTTTGAAGGACTAGTTTTTAGAGAAAAAAAAATGTAAAGTTGATAAGTTTTGATATGTTGTGATCATGGCTGGTCCAGAACACTCATTAGATAAATATAATTTGAACTGAGGTTTAACTCAAAACTGACCTTGCTGGGAATCGCGGTCATTTTTATAACTTGGATAGTGGAGCTTGTTTTGCTCATTAATTCTCATTTATAATGTCACGGTAATATAATTTGAACCATATAGGGGTCATTTTTATAATCATAATTCTACCTGGAGGACATGGAAACATCGACAGTTCTTATTTCATCATACAATACTTTTTTAAAAAGTCTCCTTTTTATTATACATCTTCAGCCTTATGTAGTGTCTGATTGTACATTTCTTAGTATCCATTACATGTGATCCAAATGATCTCAGTGGACTCGATTTTATAAACAAGAATATCCATAGTTATTTGATAACCTGGAGTGAAATTGATATCCTACATCCACTTTCTTTAATGAGGTAAAGAATCTCAAATTTCACATTTCTTTGTTTTTTACCATCAATGTGTCGATCCACTGTCATTGATTGGAAGAAACCTCTGAATATATGCTCAAAATCCATTTTCTCTTGATATGTTATGACAGTTTTTTTCCTTTAATGTGCATGGTTGATAGGTGAAGCTGATCAAGGAAAAGTTCACTGAAATTTGCAAAAAATGAATTGCCAGATGAATTTTTACAAAGAATATAAGCAAAATAATCTATATACAAGAGTTATCAGATCCCGAGATCATGTATCTAAAACATAATTCGTAGTTGATCCTGCAACCTCAATTATGTCAAACATAATTGAGGACTATGATAAGGCTAATCAAGAGCACCTTTTCTTCAGCACTCCAGATCTTTTCATGTAAATAATTAAGAACAAGTTGGAGCTGGAAATAATGTCTAAGACTGAACAAATATTTTGATTTTTCCAGCATGTATGACATAGATCTTCAGCTAATGCATAAATATTTTGGCTGTAATGAATAAGCTTTGTAAATTATGGTGACTAGAAGATGATACATTGATTAACTAAATGCTATGGTTGGAGATCTTTGGCTGTTCTAGCTTTACAGTTTGTGGAAGCCACTACAAGATGAGATTATAATGCTTTTTTATCAAGGTTTGCAATATAGTTGCGTTTATGGACTCCCTTCAATTTTGTCAGGAACTACTTCCAAAAAGTTTTTTGAAGTCAATGTATGTATCTTTTTTGGCGGGTTGCTTCCGATCAATACGCTTTGGACTAGAAGAGGCACATGGGTATGATTCTTTTCTTTTGAAAGAAGTGTCAATTTACTTCTTCTGTTAGAATTAACATAAACTAAAAAGTGATTGACATTGGAGGCCAGGAAAGGGCAAGCTTTGCAATTTAATTGGTTACACGAAAATGGAGCCTTTCTCATGCATGCAAATGGAACATTTTCTGTTGATTTTATGAAGGTACCAACCTGTGGCTCCTTTCCTCTACCTATATTTCTGCAATTAGAGAGTTGGAATTTCACATGAATGATTTTTTTCTTGTAGGTTGAAGGAGCTGTTGAAAACCTTAGCAGGGAGATCCTGACAATTCAAGCAAAAGGTGACAAACCTGCTGCTATGTCACTTCTTCAACGCTATGCGAAAATGACACAACCACTTCATATTGCTTTAGAAAAGCTAGAAAGAGTCCAGGTATGGATTTTTCTCGCTGCTTAGTTTTCATGCATTTTCAGCATTAAAAAAGGTGTATTGAGTCTCACAGGATTTTCTGGAACCTCCTCCTCAACAAGGAGTCCCTATTGTTGCTCTCATTAACACAATAAAAGATGCTCGTATTTGTCTCATAGAACTTCAGTTTTTGATATACATAATATGTTGACAATTAAAATAATCTCTACGACTGTCTTGCTCACTCCTGAAGTATATTCTTTCTTGCATTCTTTTTATTCCCAAGGTGATAAAACCCTAGAGCTTTATCTAAGAAAATAAATATGGATTTGATCGCTTCGAGGGGATCAACCTCCAAATTGGCCAAAGGCTTTGAGTTGTATTTGATTGCTTGAGAAGAATAGCCAAAGGCATTACATATTTATAGCAAGGTTCGCCGTACCGTACCGTACCGGCGTTTCGACCCGGGCTCGGTACCGGTATGGTACGGTATACCGCTCGGTCCAGGTGTACCGAGCGGTACACTCAGGTGTACCGAGCACTGTAGCAGTGCTACAGTGCTACAGTGCACTGCTACAGTGCTCGGTACGGGCGGACCGGTACAGGGCGGTCCGCGTACCGCTAGCCTGTCGGACCGGTACGTACCGCCCGTACCGGGCGGTACAGTCGGGTACGGCAAACCTTGATTTATAGGGTTATTTAATCCCTAGTCAACTAGGACTAGGAGTCCTAAAAAATAAAAATAGTAATTCCTAATTTGCTATATCAAAGGAATCCTAACAAACTCCTACCATAACTAGGAAAAACTAAATAGAAAAAATAAATATTAATATCAAATCCCTAAAATTAAGAACTCCTAAAATTAAGGAATCCTAACATTTTTCACCTCTTCAAAACAGCCTTATCCTCAAGGCCGAGCAATAATAAATTCTGGAAACTTTTCTTCCAATCCTTTGTAAGACTCCCAAGTGGTATCTTCAATTGATAAGTTGGCCTAGACAAGAACCTCGGTGATAGGATATCTATGACACATCATAACATGTTGATTAAGTATGGCTTAAGATAGGATTCGAACCTCACCAGTAGAAGAAATATCTGGCAAATGATATTACACCACATCATCATCACCTAACTTCTTTTTAAGGCAAGAAACATGAAAAACTAGATGTATCTTAGAGCTTGTTGGCAAGTCCAAGCGATAAGCAACTGGGCCAATGTGTTCCAACACCTTATAAGGCCTAAAGAATCAAGGAGAGTGCTTCATAGAAGTCCGAACCATTATAGAAGTTTGCTTGTAAGACTTAAGTCGAAAAAAAACTCAATCATCCACTGCAAATTCTCGCTCACTACGATGCTTATCAGCTTGTTGCTTCATTCTAGCTTGTAAGATGCGAGATTATCTCTTACAAGTTGAATAATCTTATCCCTATCTTGGGACACTGTGTGCTCAAGGCCTGTCATGTCCATACTGTCATTGTTGATCCATATGAATGGTGCAACTTTCCTTGGGATCCAATCATCCTTTTCTGCTAACATCCATGGGATGCATATGCTTTCATTAGTTAGGAAGCACCAAACTATCCCGAATTGCAGCCTTAACCTGATCGCCAAAAAGCAAAGCAATATGGCTGCTGGTTATTTTTCAATCCCCAACTGATGAGTCCAAATTCCAATCTAATTCCAGCATTGTTGTGAAGTCAAACCACAATTGATCAAAAGGTGGCGGCTTAATATGTAAGTGCAATGTCCCACGAAGTGAAGCAACTCGTATTGCCAAAGAAAGTGGTACCTGTGAAACTTGATCAGCGAGAGAATGTAGGATAGCCTTCCATCTAGACACATAACCTGAAGTCCAACTGGTGCTCTTTGAGTTTCTAAGGCCATGTGCTTTATCCACATCATTTCTGTTATCCATTCTAACAGCTGAATTTCTTGAGGATTTCAACTAGTTTCCATAATGCTCAATGCCATCAAGAAAATTAGAATTCACCTCACCAGCAGAATTTGATTCTAAACTTGTTTTTATTATGTCTTTTTTGCAATTCAGGTTCACGGACTTCAAGTCTTGTCTCTATGTCCAATATTATACCACCAGAGTATTCAATATCAACTTCCATAGACTACACTATATTCAAGTCCATAGGGAAAACTCTCATTCTATGAACATAAGGTGGAAGGTTACCAAGATCTAAGCCAGTACATGTGATTTCACCAATATAACTTGGTGTCCTCATATTTGACAATGTCCTCTGGATGCATGCTTTTATGGGATTATTGATCTCACTATCTTTTTTCACATAAAAAAATAGCCTTGAAAACAACAGATTCCAACAAAGCGTACCCTCATCACTGACAAACTTTTCATTAGCAGTTTCATCAGGAATGGCAGAAAGCATACTTTTGTTACCAAAATAAGTAGAAGTTGGTGGTACAGGTTGTGCCATATCTTGCGTGGAATTACCTGAGGATTTGTCTTCGAATGAGCTTTCTATGAATCCATCACTTGAAGATACAAAATTTGATGAACATGACTTCTCAACAATCTTCCTTTCACCATAGCCTAGCCTGATGATGAAAATGATGCTTGTCTACTTCCCAAACCACTCTTTGAAGCCTTCTTTGCAGGTTTTTTTAAAAAAAAAGGTGAATTCTTAAAGCTCCATTAATCCTACTTGTTCTGTTTGTAGTCTCAGTAAAAACTGTTGATGACTTCAGAAAAGAAGGATATTTAGTATTTAAGGATGATAGATAGTCTTGGAAGTCTTCGCTCAACTGGGAGAACCAATTCCATTTTTCCTTATCAGGGCAGGATGCAAGACAGAGTGCTTTGCACCAGGATTCCTTCTCCCAAGAAGTGTCAAAGTATAAGTAACATGTTTTACTCCCCTTATAAATCTTTGATTCCTTGCTTTCCAGTTTAATGGGATACCTTTTAGCCCACTTTCGTGAAGATAAATTTGATGCAGAAATAGCAACCACCGTACAACCGACAAGTTGTATAATCAGGGTCAGTCAAGATTAACGAGTGATCTTTAATTTTAGCATATTTTCTAACAAGAATAACCTTTACCTCGAATTTATCACAATGTTCAATGCGATAAACCAATCGCTTAGCAACCTTGCTATCCATACAATTGTGGGTGCTACCAGTATCAATCAAAACAGTAACAGATTGATGTTTCAAAAGCCCTTCAACTTTCACAGTTTGAGGGTTAGAATAACCAGCTAATGCTATCAATACCTTTATGATCAGAGTCTACAGTTTCAATTTTTGGTTCCTCCTCAATTGGTTCAATCATCAAAAGTTTTCTTTGCTCGTATCAATGCTCCTGACTCCATTTTTCATCACAATGCCAGTACAAACACTTTGTTGATCGTTTTTTTAGTTCCTCTTCGGCCAGTCTTCTAGCATTAGGATCCTAATTAGGAATGGTTGGAGTAGTTGACTTACTAGTCACCTGTTTATTATCAATTTTCCATGTTAATTTTTTCTTCATGCAATCGTGCAAAAGAAATTATAGCTGTCATAGTGTGAGGTTGACGAGCCTTAACTTCATAACGAATGTCTGAATTAAGACCTTCAATGAATGTTTCCACCAATTGTCTTTGAAATCAATCTTTAGCCTGATTTGATAGTCGTTCAAATCGACTTTGATACTCTAACACAGTAGAAGTCTGGCGAATCTCGGTATGCTACCCATCAACATTCTCATATTCAGATGGCCCAAAACGAACAAGAAGCCCTTTCTTGAACTGCTCGTATGAGGGAATTCCGTGACAAGTTTTATACCAATCATACCATTGAATAGCATCATTGTCTATTTGAAGCTATTTCCACTTTAGAATCTTTTGGAGTTCTATGAAAGTAAAAAAATTTCTTTACTTTAGAAATCCAACTAGTCGGATTTCTATCTTCCCATCTAGGAAATTCTACTTTGATGCAAGGATAGCCATTATCATGCTCTTAGTGATCTCTTCTATGAATTCAAATCGGTCAGGTTGTTTACTTGTAGAACTCGAACTTCCATCTTGTTAAATTTTCTAAAACTCTCAAGCAAACTTTTTTTGAAATCATTAAGAGTTTCATGTAGCCTGTTCTTAATTTTTTACTTCCAAGGCTTCAAATTGGGCTTTCATAGAATTGTTATTAGTCATTGCGTATGATTGTAGATATGTAATTCCTATGTTTTGTTTTTTATTTCGGGTCAAGGGCATGAACCCTGCTTACTTGGTGTTGAGGTGAAGTCATTGTTAGTAGCGTGGGCGTCAGGGCCTATGGCAGCGTTGGAGAGAAGACCGAGGGAATGCCGAGGACACACCGTAAGAACTTTAGAAACGTCGAGGAACGCCGCTTTGATACCAGATGAGAAAACCCTAGGGCTTTATCTAAGAAAATAGATAGAGATTTGATCGCTCTGAGGGGATCAACCTCCAAGTTGGCCAAAGGCTTTGAGTTGTATTTGATTGCTTAAGAAGAATAGCCAAAGATATTACATATTTATAGAGTTATTTAATCCTTAGTCAACTAAGACTAGGAGTCCTAAAACATAAAAATAATAATTTCTAATTTACTATATCAAAAGAATCCTAACAAACTCCTACCATAACTAGGGAAAACTAAATAGAAAAAATAAAGATTAATATCAAATCCCTAAATTAAGGACTCCTAAAATTAAGGAATCCTAACACAAGGCACATGCAGAAAGTTGTCAGCCTACTGTATTATGCTAATAAAATAATACTTTGATATAGAAGATACAATAGAATTTACAAAAGGTTTACTGTGACAGCTGAAGGTGGAGACAACACCCCTCCCCAGTCATCGGAATGTTATTTTCTAATATTTCTCTATTCAAAACAACATATAAAGCATCATATCTTGGCCCTTTTTTTAGATGGGGTAATCTTGATCAATCCCTTTTAAGTAAAATTTCATGTTAAACATGGCCAGATAAAAAGAAAAAGAAAACTGTCAGGTGCCAGTAATCCATCACATAATTCACACAGTTGTCCGCTGATTGATATTTGTTCACATACTAATTGTTTTTCATAAATCACATGTATATGAAACGTTGTAATGCAACATAACATTTTACTGATCATCTAAAGGGACATTAACTAGTTGTATTGATAATGAACATTGGATTTCTTACATCACAATGTCATATTGGACAGGTAGAGGCTTTGATACAGCATTGTAAAAGAAAATATTGCATGTGCTTCTCCACAAATCACTGAAGAAATTTTTTTCTGTTGTCTGAGCTCTCTTATCACTGCATGTCTTGGAACCAAATGCTGTTGTCTCATGCAATTTTTTTTTTCAGGTACCTGTTGATATTGCTCCTATTTTCAGCGTGGCAGACAAATTCTTGGAGAAGATTCATTGACATGGTGACAAGTTTGCTAAAAGGCAGGCTTCATTCGATAAACCGGCACGTACTGATTTGAAAACTCATAAGCAGGTATGGAGGTAAATAATTATATGTTGTCAAACCTCCATCAAAGTTTTCTTAGTTACAAAGACAATGATTTTGCTGTCAAAAATCATTCCCAAGTCTTATGTAGGTCACTCACTTTATTCGAACTTTGACTCGCCAACATTCTGTATTACATATATGAAGAATAAAAACATACACGAAACATACGTTTCTTGAGCTTTCACCAGATTGACTTCCTAGTCAGGTACACCAGGGGTATGAAACTATATGATATATACTTAGTTTGCTGCATAGTTTTTCTTTGCATCAATGCTCCATATTTCTCTTCAGATACTGTGAACTTGCAAGGTTAAAGAGCAAAGACATAATTCTTTCTTCGTTGCTTATAAACATTTTTGGTTTTATAGTCTGCCCACGTTAAAAGCTCCAAGCAGTATGCCACTTACAGATCCAAACGATGTGTTTGATTCAAGAATCTTTTATTCATCTTTGTGCCAATGGTTAAATGATGTGTTTGCATGCCTGTTAAAAAGCAATCCCAAGAGCATGTAGATATTATTAGCCTATACAGGTGTATCTGGAAAGGAAGGTGGTGGCCAAACACCACCCCCCCTATGGGTACTAACCTCAAAGTATAGACTCCGCTAGGCATAATTCCATCTGAGAAGCTTTTACTTTGGTGAAGCGACGGCTCTGATCACTTCGAAATCTCTCATCTTTCTCTTATGATATGATCAAGTCTTTAAATACTTAACCCTAAAACTTAGGTTCTTCTAGCTAGATCTGGAGATATACTAGCACTAGTAGATTCAATTGTTTTTCTTGATGAGGTCTGGAAGGATTGCATCAGATAAGCATGAAAAGCTTTTAGTCACCAATTTAACACGTGAAATTAGATGGCACCGACTTCCTCGTTGGACGCTTTCTCTTCCAGAAGTCATCAAACCACTGTAATATGTTCAATTATCGTCATCCTCATCCACCTCTCTCCACCCTCTATTCTTTTATGGCTTCGGTGTCATGGCCGAGCGACCGCCCAAAAGTTGAATCCACAAAGCACAGAATCTTAGATAACGTAATCATTACCACTAGGAAAGAAAGTAGGACTCCAATATCTCCATCCACCATCACTAGGCCAATCACTTTGCTCTCTCTCTCTCTCTCTCTCTCTCTTCCCATCATCAATTCTTCGTGCTGATGTGCTGCGACTTATTATGGACGGTACTCCTTTTGCTATGTTTTACTGGAAGGCAAAGATCATGTCTTTCATGGTCGTAAAGCATGTCTTCTTCTTCCTCCTCCACCTCCTCCTCCGACGCGTTGTCACGGCTCATAGCTACCCACTCCTCGCAAGGCAAATTTCACAGGACAAGGCTGCTCTCTTGGCCTTCAAGAACACGTTGACGCTGCAAAGTCAACGGGCTCTATCGAACTGGAACGAGACTACCGAGATGTGCGAGTTCGTCAACGTTACGTGCGACAGACGGCAGGGTCGCTATGTCGTGTACCTCCAACTCCGCAGCAGAAATCTCTCCGGCCACCTCTCCCCGGTCCTTGCCAACCTCACCTGGATTCGCCGGCTCGACTTGTCCGGGAACGAACTCTCCGGCCATATACCTCGTGAATTCTCCAGCTTAAGGCGCCTCAAATACCTCGATCTCTCATACAACAATCTTTTTGGTGCGATTCCTCCGTCACTTGCCTACCTCACCAGCCTTCGTTATCTATACCTTGCCAACAATTATTTTGCAGGTCAGATTCCAGCCTCCATCTTCTACAACTGCACCAGGTTAGGTCAGATAGACCTCTCTGCGAATGAGCTCTCCGGCCATATACCTTCGGCTGCGGGAATTGGTCTTCCAGTTTTGTCCGCCCTCAACCTCTACCAGAATTATTTTACTGGTAGATTGCCGATATGGCTCTCAAATTCGTCGTTGCTGCGTCAATTGGATGTCAGCAACAATAATCTTTCGGATGAGTTGCCCACTGCAATCATACAGGACAAGACTAAGCTTAAAGTCCTTCAATTGTCCCTTAATAACCTGTCGAGCCATGACAATAACACCAACCTCGAGCCCTTCTTCTTGACTCTCTCAAACTGTTCAGAGCTCGTAGAACTTGAAATCGCAGGAGCGGGCATTGGTGGATTCTTGCCGCATGCCATCGGTAGGGGCCCCAGAAATCTGTCCATCATCCACCTCGAAGATAACTTGATCTCTGGACCAATCCCTCCTGACATAGCCAACCTTACCAATTTGACTCTGCTCAACCTGTCCGGCAACCATCTAAATGGAGCGATCCCAAAGGAAATCTTCGGCATATCAAAGCTACAGAGATTGATCTTGTCCAACAATGTCTTGACCGGTTCTATTCCTCCTGAGATCGGAAATGTCGTCTCGGTCGACCTGCTGGATTTGTCGAGCAACAAATTGTCTGGTGAGATTCCAAGTAGCATCGGAAACCTTGTCCGAATCAGCTATTTGTATCTCCACAGCAATGAACTCTTTGGATCGATACCTGCTACTCTCGGACGATACAAGAGCTTGAACGATCTTGATCTTTCATTCAATAGATTGACCGGGAAGCTGCCCGGAGAAGTATCAGGCATCGCCAAGGTAATGCTTAATCTCTCGAACAACCAACTCGAAGGAAGTCTTCCTAAGGAGCTCAGCAACATGGATCACGTGCAGATGATAGATCTGTCTGCCAACAACTTCACCGGAGTCATCCCGGTGCTCTCAACTTGTGTTGAGCTGATGCTCATCAACCTTTCCCACAACCATCTCGAAGGGCAGCTTCCGACGGAGCTTGGCAGTCTCCGAAACCTCGAGACGCTTGATGTTTCCTTCAACGGCTTAGGCGGGGAGATTCCATCGAGCCTTAACAAGTGCACCCATCTCAGCTTCTTCAATCTCTCGCACAATGATTTCACCGGGTGGATACCCACCGGCGGAGTCTTCTCCAGGTTCACCAATCTTTCCTACCTCGAGAACCCACGCCTGTGCGGATTAGTGCTGCAAAGGGCCTGTCGTCGGCGACCACCGCAGTGGCGGCATTCTCCTAAGTTCTTGATCGCCATTTCTGTGGGTGGGTCAGTGGTTGCCTTTCTGCTCACACTGTGCTGCGTTAAACTGGTGAGAAAGATGGAAGGAATGGGTATCCCCAGGAGGGGCGACATCTTTGGTGGCTCATCACCGGTCGTCAAGTCGAGCTACCCTCGAATCACCTACCGAGAACTCGTGGAGGCGACCGAAGAGTTCAGCCAAGGAAGACTAGTTGGGTCCGGCAGCTACGGACGTGTTTACAGAGGGGTGTTGAGAGATGGAACCGTGGTGGCAGTAAAAGTATTGAACCTCCACACCGGTAATTCGACTAAGAGCTTCAACAGAGAATGCCAAGTTCTGAAGCGAATCAGGCACCGAAACCTGATGAGGATCATCACGGCATGCAGCCTACCGGATTTCAAAGCTCTGGTTCTTCCTTTCATGGCGAACGGCAGCCTCGACAGCTACCTCTACTCATCCTCTTCGGATCTGAGCTTGATTCAGAGGGTAAACATTTGCAGTGACATCGCAGAAGGGATGGCCTACTTGCACCACCACTCGCCCGTGAAGGTTATACATTGTGATCTGAAGCCCAGCAACGTGCTGCTCAACGATGACATGACTGCTTTGGTCTCCGATTTCGGGATCGCGAGGTTGGTGATGAACGTTGGGGTTGGGAGTGAGGTGGAAAACGTGGGGAATTCTACTGCTAACATGCTTTGTGGCTCCATCGGATACATAGCACCCGGTATCTCTATGCTTTGTATATGAAATCGATACTAACTGTGCTTTCTTTCGTCTTCCTCTGTAAGATCGGTATGCCAGGGTAGGGCAACGATGAGACAGCAGCATGCAGTGAAAAGAGAGAGAGAGAGAGTCATACAAACGATGTACCGTAATGCTTCATTTCATTCGGTGACGTCTGTCGTTAATTCTGTAGAATATGGATACGGCGCGAGAGCATCGACGAAGGGGGACGTCTACAGCTTCGGCGTGCTCGTGCTCGAAGTGGTGACGAGAAAGAGGCCCACCGATGAGGTGTTCGAGGGCGGAAACAGCTTGCAGCAGTGGGTGAAGAGCCACTACCACGGTGGGGCGGAGACGGTGGTGGACTCCGCGTTAGGCAGCGAGGCGAGGAAACAGACGCCGGAGGTGAGGAGAACGTGGGAGGTCGCCATCGGAGAGCTTCTGGAACTGGGCGTCGTCTGCACCCAGGAGAGTCCGTCGTCCAGGCCGACAATGGAGGACACTGCCGATGACTTAGATCGGTTGAAGAAGTATCTTGCCGGCGACACCACCGCCACGTTCGGCTCTTCTCTTGGTATGTCGTCCTCCATTTTTGGAGAGACAAGCTTGTCGAACGTCGATGACTAGCTCTAACAGATGAACAGTGCTTGTTGTACGTGCAAACTATGGATGATTTCGTCGTTATTGCTTCTTTCGCTGTTCCGTACAAGTCTGTACATAAGCATGTCGCTGATGGCCACACCGTAAACATTTCTGTGTTTTGCTGTTCTCTCTCTCTCATATCTTTGCTATGAATTCTATTATTTTATTTTGTCAAGACTTATGATCAACTAAGAAATTGCTTGACCAACTCAGTCTTGTCCTAGCGATTACATTTGGAAGATTTTTGGCTTACATTATCATCTACGTTTATAAAGAAATATAAAAAGGTTGTTTCCGAGAGTTTTTAATTTCTCAGGTCGTAAAGAAATAATCTTACATTAGTATCAAAGTTCATCCTCATTTGGTCAATTATATTGCATATGTTAATTTTCTCTTTGCTAGGAAACAAGGAACAACTCAACATGTATCAAAGCTTTTCACCAGCTTTCTCCAATGTCAGTGAAGAAAAAGAAAGCTCAACTTCTGGGGACCTCACCCAGTATCCAGTCCACCAGGTGTTATTCTTCAGTAATGGAAGAAAAGCTTGTGGGTTTCTGCTTGGATCCCATACCATAAAGCTAAAATTTGGTTCTAAAACTAGTCTATAGTATTAACTTTTGAATGACTGCATACTTCCATCTAATCATCATCTAAACCTTATATTTGATGACATCTTTTCACATGTAATACAACGGCCATCAGTAATGAGGAATGACGGAGAGTCCACTGACACATTGAAACTACAGTGGGACTTTAGCACCATCACTTTCATAGATTCACAAACCCAATAGCAAAAAAGCCTTCGCATTGTTTACAATCAGCTCAATCATATTAATCCGGTTAAAATCAACCAAATTGCAGTTCTTTCTACCTTCAAACTATATCGCTCAAAGATGTGGTGCCGAACGGCACGTTTAAATTTGTTTTTGATCACATAGCCTATCAACAATCTAAGTTTCTTGCAGGAAAGAAGAAAGGGATTGGGCACTAAAGTTGCCTAACCCATTATCTATGTGACCACTAAGAAGCGGCCACATACCTTCTTTTCGTTTATGGATTGGATAAGTAAGAGCTGAAAGAAGTGATGCACTCATAGTGGGATGCAGAGAGTGTTCCACCAGTATCATCAGCAGTGGTGATACAGTTTGGACTGCTACTGGTGAGAGGACACCAATTGGAAATAAGTTGATGTTGAGAAGAATGAGCTGGATGCAACTTGGTGTTGTTGAATGTAACATGACTTCATCTAGGTACAGGTTATGTTTACAGCAGTACAATGTTCCTCTACCTGGTAATTGCTAGAGTAGAATATAATAACCAGAGTTAAGAGTAGCAACACAATTGATCATCTGTCAAAGAAGTAAACTTTCATACATTAAAGGCTTTTAGACATATGAAACACTTTGCAGAAGAAGAGGGAATCAAATAAATACAAGAATATGACAGACTGAAGAACAATTGAAGACGAGCTACTGGGAGCAAACACTTGTAGTTTGTGGCTACTCAATCCTAATTTAAATACCCTATATTTGTTTGAAAATGTGTATGTTATTGTATGGTCACGTTGCATCGATTAATTAACATGATATATAAGTGCATAATTTTGCTTTGATTCCTTGTCTCATTTAAATTTATGAATTCTATTTTTCTCAGTTCCTTCCATATATTCATTTCATTAATGTTTGTTTCCAACTGATATCAAAATTCAAAACACAATTCACGCATTGATAGAGATGAGTGATGATCTAATGATCCTATCAGAAATGAGATACTGAATACATGCAAAAAGGCACGGATAGCCAGAAAAAAACTGGTTGAGAAACGGGTCATGATAGCGTGCATAAATCTGAAATACTAGTAATGTAAATGATCATAAACTCTACAACAAGAACTAAAGCCAATTACAGGATCTTGCAATACACATTTAATTGTCACTTTTAAACCTTCTGAGCTTGCATGTTAGTTTGCATGTTAGAGTTTTTGTTTTTTTTTATCAAAAAAGGAGAAATTTCAATAAAGATTAAAACGGATTAGATACTGAGATAGACTGATCTATCATTACAAGACCCAAAAAAACAGAGAATTTACAGCCCTTCCTAGATTGACTAGACAATGGGCCACACGGTTCATGATGCGGGAAACATGGACCACATCGGCAACATAAATACTTGAACAAAGAAATAAAATGACATCCAAAATATTCTTAAGGAACCAGCAAATCGACTAACTCAAGGGAATTAGTTCGATTCAGATGTTGGAGAAATGTAGTTGTGCAGCCTTCTGAAGGCTTTCAAGTGGAGCAGAAGCTTCAGCTATGATGATGAGAAGTTGCATCCACCAAATCCAAGAATGAAGAGATCTGCACCTGGAATCACAAAGAGTGGACGAGCAGAAGCCTATGGAGGTATGCAAGAGTTTGTTGATGCGAGAAAAGCTTTAGCAATTCCAAAGCAGGTTGAAGACATTTCAGAAGAGTTGGTGACTCCTGATCAACCCAGTGCAACTGGTCTTTCAAATTCCATTGAAGCCACTGCATAATAACATTACAATGTATCAATCAAATTTGAATAATCCAGTTAGCACATAAATAAATAAGTTTGTTTGCAAAGAAGCCTCCACTGACAAGAGATAACACCTTCTTCGATATATCCAAATCCATAAATTGGGTGATGACTCATTTAAAAACAAATTACAGAAACAACTCTTTGGTGTTCAAGTTTTTTTCAGCCAGTTAAATCATTAGAGTAACTACCACTCAACAATTTCTTGTGATCTTTGGTGATATTTTCTATATACTGCATAACTTGATCTGAAATATGACTCATCAGGACTTACCCAAACAAAAACCAATCCAGAATTGAAATTAATTTGGACAGAATCCAAAAGTCCCTACAATAGATCCAAAGGTCATCTCAGTTGGGAATGTTGGGTAGAAATTTTAAAACATGCAGTTTACAGACAAAGCAACAATACTATGCCAAAGACAATCAGAAAATAATTTAAGCTAACAATCAGTAAGACAGAACAAATTTGATTTCTAATCAATGCTAATCTAGCTTGTCATAAAAGAAAAATCCCACACCTCAATTCACCTTTTGATAAGCCCTTTGCATTCTATTTCCAAAATCTCAAATTAGGGGAATAATCTACCTTCGTCGTCACAAATTAGACCATCAGCTAAGCCCTTCCTCATCCTCCGATGCCAAATGCAAGGTTTCATTTCGTTTCCAGGTGCCAGCAACTCTCAGAATATCAAGCAGCTCAGGAACATTTTCTTTGTGAGGGAGAACAAACTTCTCCATGAATTTGGTATCTGTGAATACGAGAATCGATGTAAACTTGTATTTTCCAGTCCACAATCCTTTCAATTTCAACATTTCCGTCACACGAAACCGAGGAATGACCCTCTTCTGCAGACTATATAGCAAGATAGATGGTTGGGAGGCGATGAAGGAAGGGGTGTACCCGACTACATTGATAAAAAATTCCATTTTTCTGCGCATCATATCGAGGGAGATGCTTAAGAAGGTGGGATTTTTCCTGACTGCAGAAGAAAACTCCGACTCCGACCACCCGAAGCTCCTCATGAGCTCGACCTTGGCCTCGAACCTCTCTTTGCTTACCCTCTGGAGAATATTAAGTGTCCACATGAACATCCGAGATTGCCGTGGCATCCCCAGCTCATCGGCTCTCGCCACCAAAGCTCGGAGTGACTTTGGTTTATTTGTGATTAATTGTGGCTGACTTCTCAAGACGAGAAAAACCCTTTCTTCAGGAATGCCGCACTCATCCCTCAAGAACTTTAGGTTGGGATGCAATGTCTTCTCAACGCTGGAGTGGAAAAACCGCGTTGTCTTCTTGAGATGCTTGAGAACGAGCTCTCTCGATCCCAAGAGACTTTCCCACATCTCCAATTTGGGGACGAAGGAACGGTGAACTTCGAGGCAGAGGATGGCAGGGTTCTTCAGAATGGCATCGACGATGTCCGACTCCGATAGTCCCAAATCGCGTAAGAACTGAAACTTCGGGGCGAGGTTCGTCTCCACGTTGTAGCATAGGTAATTGGGTTTCATAGATATCACCTTCCTGATACCGGCGCCATCGAAGCCCTGAGATCTCATGAAGTTAAGGACGGCGTCGGGTTTCTCGGTGGATCGGAGGCGCGCAAGGGGTTTAGAGAACATGGCTGCCTCGGAGGGGGAGAACCCACAGGAGTTCACGAGGTATTCCACCATGAAGTTGGGATCTGGAGATATGGTGACGCCTACAGCGGCGGCAGGGTCGACAGAGGAGGAGGAGAAGAAGAAGAGATCTCGAAGGCGGCAGGTTTCGAACAGGGGCAGGAGGCTATTGCGGCGGAGTACGGAGCGGAGCGTCGCAGCCGCCATTGTGGGACGAAAGAGAGCAGTCGCAGCGGCACCCTGAGACAAACAACCCGCTTCTATCTGCAGTGTGTATAACCCTTCGCTAAGCACAAGAAATACAAAATTAAAGGATAAATTATTTATATCAAAAAAATAGATAAAGTGATCTGCAAGATACTATTTTGACCGTTTCATCTTTCAGTATAATTAATTTTTTTTTTTATTTCTAGTGAATAAAATTTATAAAATAAATATTTAATACTTTAGGTTAAGTGATTTTATTTTATTTTTATCAATAAATTAAATAAAAATAATAATTATTACCTTGAAGGGCGGGGAGGATTCTCTCCTTCATTTTTTACTGTGTGAGGAACAAGAATTTACATAAGAATAGGTTCTCTTGTATTTTTTTAAAAATAAATATTTTTTTATATATTTAAGTTTTTTTAAAAATAATATTTTTGAATTGAGATGTATTACAATTATTTATACTATGTAGAGTTTCTAAAATTTTCTTTTATTCATTCAAGTACTTAAAATTTTATTTTTTATATTAAAATATATTATAATTATTTGTGCTATATACAATTTATAAAATTTTCTTCCATGCTGTTAAGTATTTAAAAAATTATTTTTTATTAATAATATATTTTAATTATTCATACTATATATAAATTTATATTTTTATCTTGCATGCTAATTGTAATCTTTGATTTCTATTAGATTTATATAATAGTTGAATAAAAACGTTATTTTCTCCCTAATATAATTTTATCTTTTTGATCTATTATTATTTATTATATTTTAATGACTCAATATTAATGATTAACTATTTTGACTATAATTTGATGATATATGCACAGACATATGTAGTGAATATGATTTAGGCTAACTCAATCTAACTTAGTGTTATATAATCTAGCTTATTATCCTGAACCAAATTACATTTAATCAGTTTAGATCTATTTGGAAGGATTCCAAATCGATTTAACTTATTTAAGTCTATTTAACCTAAATTAAATAAAATTTAATCTAAATTATACTAGTTTAGGATGATTTAAATAGATTAAAAAAATAAGATATCAATTTTAGTTATGTACTAGTTAAATTGAGTTCAATTGGTCCGATTGAGTCATGGTTCAAATCAATTGAGAGCTAATTGATATTATTTAATATTAGTGATATTAAAAATATAGATTGATATGTTTTAATATGTTATTTTTATCTCAATATGGATATAATTATTATGAGATAAATTTATTTTTTTATGGATGATAGCTAGGGTGATTCCCTTTAGAGATTAATAGACTATTAGACATGACGATTAGATGATTCCTTTGTCCACTATATACTATTGAGAGAAATATATATATCTACTTTGGCAGGTGAATGATATCACAATATCTACTATTGGAAATTTGATATGTATTTGTATCTATCTGCTATTAGGAAAACATAAACTTATCCTATATGATGAAGTTTTTCCATCCGTTTTTATAAGAGTGCATATTTGGACATTTAATATATGCTAGTGACTTGATTGACTTTTGGATATGTATTTATGTTACACTGAACTTATAAGGTTTCCTACTTAATATATTAAAATTTTATTATTTTATTGTTAATTTTTAAAGCAACCTCATAAAAATACTAAATCGAATTCTAATATAGAACAAACATGCCTCTTTCGCTAGGTAGAGCTAGTTGAATTTTATTTTTGAGTTAACATCTTTCTCAATAAAGCCTAACTTTTGATTTTTATTTTGATGAATAAATAAATTATAATAAATATTTAAAATTTATATATTAATAAAATAATATATTTTTATTTGACTCGTGATGTATATATAGAAAGATGTTGTAATCATTGAAAAAAATATAGGATGTGCTTTTTTTATGATATCATTGTATTATTTAGGGTTAATAGATATTCAGTGATTATCTTTTAACTTATTATACGAGATATGAATCATATTGCTTAGAGATGCTCATAGTCATAATGCTATTGGCATATGCCTATAAAAGATGTCCAGCAAATACTAACTTAGAAAGTTTTATATATTTTGAAACAAACTTAATCCTTACATACACCTATCACTGATTATGTGCTAACTTTCTGGACATCGTAAAATGCATCTTATTTTTCAACACTTGCTAATGTTCTAGATGATGTACATGAAATTCTTAATATTATAAGAAGCTATTTTGAGCGTCAAAAGAAGTGAGATGAAGCTTAACGAGGTAGAAATAATACTTTAGATCACCTTAAGAAATTGAGACTAATTATTTTCTAGGACATAGTAGATCTAATCTTGTAGAACGTTAGATCCATCAAGTGAAGAAAATATTTAAAACTATTGAACACAAAGAAAATTAGAAGATGTCATCTATTTTTTCAATTAGAAAAAGAGAAATTTAAAAATATATTCTATAAGCAGGTTTTTCCTAATTTGGTTGGTTTCGAAAAGCAATACTGAGTTCTTTAGCATTCATTAGGAAAGTGGATTATGATGGAGTATAATTATTATTTTATTGAGCCAATCTAGTTCTCTCCCGATATTACCTATAATAAATATCAAAAGACAAAGACCTATGCTTTGAGAGGAGATTTCATCCATCAATTGAAAAATCTGTTATTGTATTAATTTTACTAATATATACTAAAGTACTAAATCTAACTCTAGTGGTAAAAAAATTGGATAATGAAGTATAATAGACAAAGGCTCAAAAGCTATCTTTTAGTATTGTACCATCTATGGTATAGGGGATCACATTTTGGACCTTCAAGGAATGACAAGAGCAGATAATCTTGACATTACCATATACGAGCTGTCACTAATCAAATTGTCATAAGTTGTTATTTATATGGAAAGACTAATCATATTTTCAAACTCCAAACTCCAAACTCCAAAGCAAACATCTAAATAGTAATTAGTCAAAAATCTAAAAGGAGAGATCGGTTGAAACTATGTACTCACCTATTAAGATGTTGAAGTCTCAAGATTTATCATTCAATGTATAATTGTACTCCATGGTATGTCTATTATGTGCTTATAGATTATGGTTCCATATTTTTTTATATCATATTATTTTGTTGTGAGACTACATAATAATCCTAAAACAACTAGTAATACATTCTTAATAGCAATACTAATTGAAAACTGATCAATTATTTAGAAATTGTATTGTTACTGTTGAAAGTCATGATTTGTTAGTAGACCTTATTTTATTAGAGTTTCACAATATCAATCCTATCTTAGGTATGGATTGACTTTTAACTTACTATACAAGTATTGATTATTTTTGAAAAGTTATTATTTTCTCATCCCGAGATCAATCATCCATTTAGTTCATTAGGCTTCAAGAAAAGCTCTATTTTATTTCGTGCTACTAACTATTATTACTGAAAGGATATTAAGAGTACTTAGTTTTATTTTTATTGTATTAAAAGATATCTTTTTTGTATAGATTTTTCAGATAATTTTATTAAAAATTTACTTAGACCACAAGTAAATTGAATTTATAATTGACCTTCTACTTGACACTACACCTATTTCCAAACCTCATAATAGAATGAGACCAATTAAGTTGGAGTTAAAAAAAGCATATTCATGAGCTTTTAGATAATGGTTTTATTCGACTTAATATATCATCTTGGGGTTTCCATCACCTGTTTATAAAGAAAAATGATGGATCCTACGCATCGATTAAAGAGAACTCAATCAAGTGATCATAAAAAATAAGTATTTTTTTTCTCGGATAGATGACCTATTTAATCAGCTTAAAGCACTCAAGTATACTCAAAAATTGATTTGAGATTTGAGTATTATCAACTAAAGATAAGAGGGAATGAGATGTACATCAAATCATTTTCAATATGATCATTGTAAAGTTTTAGTAATATCTTTCGAATACACAAATGTACTAGTTGCTTTTATTGATCTCATGAATAGGTGATTACACTCTTATTTTGATAAATTTATAATTATATTCAATGATGACATTTTGATCTACTTTAAAAATAGGAAATAGGACGAAACATAAACACTATCCGAGGACAATTTTAAAAGTCTTAAAACAAGAGAAACTGTATGTCAAATTTAACAACTTCAATTTGTATCTCAGTAAGGTTATATTTCTTGGTCATATAATTTATAGTGTGGTGAAGTTCACCGGAAGCTCGCTGGAAGAAGCGATTGACGCACCGGAGCAAGTTGCAGTAAATGTCTTAGGAAATATCGTAGTTAGCACAATGATTAAGTTGGAAATGGGAGGTGATCCCATTAACTTAATCTTGGGGCAATTGGGCCCTTGAAAAACTCAAATTGGGCCGAATGGATCAACCCATTCGGACCCTGATTTCTGCCAGGCGGTTGAACTGCCCAAGCCAGGAGGTGGCACCGCTTGGGCTAAGTCTCCGAGCAAGACTGGGCAGTGCAACCGCCCCAGCCAGGAGGTGGCACCGCTTGGGCTTAGTCTCCGAGCGAGACTGGGCGGTGCAACCTCCCCTGATAGGAGGTGGCATTGCTTGAGCTCGGTCTTCGAGCTCTAGCAGGAGGTGCAACCGCCTCAGTCAGGCGGTGCGGTTGCACCGCCTGAGCTCGATCTTCGAGCTTTGGCAGTAGGTGCAACCGCCCCTAACAGAGGTGGCACCGCCCAGAGGCTCAGTCTTCGAGCTCTGCCAGGCGGTGCAATCGCCTCAGTCAGGAGGTGCAACCGCCAGATCCCGGAATTCCAAGAATTGACAGTTTTGAGCTCCAAATTCAAACTGAATTGGGGCCTATAAATACCCTACCCTTTCAGCACTGAAAGGGCACTCAACATACACCAAAATTCTGATCTTGTTCTGTGATTTTTAGAGCTCAAAATTGTTGTAAAGGCCAAAAGTTCTTCTCCCTCTTTTCTTCTAAATTCTGAGTTTTAAAGAGAGAGAGAAAATTATGTAAGGGTTGTCTCCTAAGCCCGTCAAAAGGAGTGAAACTGTAAAAGGGTGGTTGGCCTTCGCCTATTGAAGGAAGGCCTTTAGTTGACGTCGGTGACCTCGTCGGTGGAGGAAGCCAAAAGTGGAGTAGGTTAAGATTGACCGAACCACTCTAAATCTCGGTTTGCATTTACTTTGAGCATATTATCTTTACTGCAAACCTCCTCAAAAGCTTACTGCTTCTGCGCATATACGATCAGGTTTCAAGCTTTGCACTTTCCGAATCGGCGTTTAGACGTAAATCAGTTTTTTCGTACAATCATCATATTTCAGTTTGCGTTTACGTTTTGATTTCTATCATAACTGCAAACTGCCTTTATATCCTTGCTTAAACTGCATCTCGCTTAATCAAGTGATTTACGAATCAGCATTTAAACGTAAATCAGTTTCTTCGTACGAATATCGTATTTCAGTTTGCGCCTACTATCTGATTTGAATCGTAACTGTAAACTGCATTTATATCTTTACTGCATCTCGCTTAATCAAAAGTTAAAGTGATTTACGAATCGGTTTTCTTACCGAAATCACTTTTATCGAACGAACGCAGTTTTTATTTTAATCGTAAAAGGTTTCATAAACATAATAATATAAACTCAAAAATAAACATTCAACTTTTGGTCTGTTTTTTATTAAAATCTAGTCTAAGGTTGCTTTGAAAAAAAAAATCGAAATTTTTTTAACAATATTAAGTTGTAACACCTTATAACATAAAAACATATCAAAAAGTCAATTATCCAATTCATTGTATATTAAATTCCCAAATGAGTACTCTCCAAATAGTAAATGGAGAGAATTCATTTTATTAGATGATTTTATGTTCTTTGGATATGAACGAACCCATATCGCACTCTCAACAATTGATGAAGTGATATTCCTCACTTATCAAAGTGAGGATATATTCTTCACAATAACAAATAGATAGAGGAACCATCATATCTCACATCCCACTAATTTTTGAAAGAAATCACTCTACCTGCCCTCGTTAAGGCAACAAAATCATCATATACCGATCATTTTCCATATCGAGATAAAATAATATATTAAAATATTTTTAATTTATCTTTTTAAATATTATTAATATAAAAATAATATCAATTAGTCATTAATTGATTTGAACCCTAGTTCAATTGATCTAATTGGATCGGATTTAATTTTTTATTTAATTAATCTAAAACTATCTTAGACTTAATATAATTTAGATTAGATTTAATTTAATTTACGTTAAATAGATTTAAATAAATTAAATCTGTTTAGAGTCACCTTCAATCGATTTAAATTTATCAAATTAGATTTCGCTCAATCGAACACAAATGAGATAAAGTAAAGATAATAAGTTAGATTGTATAGTAATATAATAGGTTAAGTTAGTCTATATACTAATCAGTTGCATTGTATATGACCATGCATATAACATACTAAGCTATGTAGCCTATGAACTAACCATGTACACTACATATGATTGTCCATGTTGGGACAGATTAAGTGACTAACCAGGCTTAGCCTGTTCGTTGGGTCTAATCTACGAGTTGTAGTTTAGCTTGTGAGTAGAGCCTGATTTACTAAGCGGATTTCAACCTAAATCATAAAAAGAGTTGAGCCTTCCAAGATAATAAATATTTTAATTTTTATATTAATTAATTAATTAATAAAAATAATATCACTTAACTTAAACTATTGAATATTTATTTTATAAATTTTATTCATAAGAAAAGAAAGTAAATAATTGTACTTAAACTGAAACATTTAAGCACAGATGAAACCTGACAAATTAGTATTTTAAGATCATTTTATCCATATTTTTTATATAAATAAATTTATTCGTATAATTTTGTATTTCTTGTGCATAACGAAGGTTATACACACTACGTATAAGGAGGGTGCCGCTGCGGCTGCTCTCTTGTCCCACAATGGCTGCTGCTCCGCTCCGCTCCGTACTCCGCCGCAATGGCCTTCTGCCCTTGTTCGAAACCTGCCGCCTTCGAGATCTCCTCTTCTTCTCCTCCTCCTCTGTCGACGCTGCCGCCATCGCCGTAGGCGGCACCATGTCTCTAGATCCCCAGTTCATGGTGGAATACCTCGTGAACTCCTGCGGGTTCTCCCCCTCCGAGGTCCGAGGCAGCAAAGGTCTCTAAACCCCTCGCGCACCTCCGAGCCACCGAGAAACCCGACGCCGTCCTTAACTTCATGAGATCTCAGGGCTTCGATGGCGCCGGTATCAGGAAGGTGATATCTTCGAGACCCAATTACCTTTGCTGCAACGTGGAGAAGAACCTCGCCCCGAAGTTTCAGTTCTTACGCGATTTGGGCCTATCGGAGTCTGACATCGTCGATGTCATCCGGAATAACGATGACATCCTCCGCCGCAACGTTCACCGTTCCTTGGCCCCCAAATTGGAGATATGGGAAAGTCTCTTGGGATCGAGAGAGCTCGTTCTCAAGCATCTCAAGAAGTCAGGATGGTTTTTCTTCTCCAGCGTTGAGAAGACATTGCATCCTAACCTAAAGTTCTTGAGGGATGAGTGCGGCAGTCCTGAAGAAAGGCTCTCTCTCGTCTTGAGAAGTCAGCCACAATTAATCACAAATAAACCAAAGTCACTCCGAGCTTTGGTGGCGAAAGCCGATGAGCTGGGGATACCACGGCAATCTCGGATGTTCGTGTGGACACTTGATGTTCTCCAAATGGTAAGCAAAGAAAGGTTCGAGGCCAAGTTCGAGCTCATGAGGAGCTTCGGGTGGTCGGAGTCGGAGTTTTCTTCTGCAGTCAGGAAAGCACCCACCTTCTTACGCATGTCCCTCGACATGATGCGCAGAAAAATGGAATTTTTTATCAATATAGTCGGGTGCACCCCTTCCTTCATCGCCTCCCAACTAACTATCTTGCTATATGGTCTGCAGAAGAGGGTAATTCCTCGGTTTCGTGTGACGGAAATGTTGAAATTGAAAGGATTGTGGACTTGACAATGCAAGTTTACATCGATTCTCGTTTTCTCAGATACCAAATTCATGGAAAAGTTTGTTCTCCCTCACAAAGAAAATGTTCCTGAGCTGCTTGATATTTTGAGAGTTGCTGGCACCTGGAAAGGAAATGATACCTTGCATTTGGCATCGGAGGATGAGGAAGGGCTTAGCTGATGATCTAATTTGTGACGACGAAGGTAGATTATTCCCCTAATTTGAGATTTTGGAAATAGAACGCAAAGGGCTTATCAAAAGGTGAATTGAGGTGTGGGATTTTTCTTTTATGACAGGCTAGATTAGCATTTATTAGAAATCAAATTTGTTCTGTCGTACTGATTGTTAGCTTAAATTATTTTCTGATCGTCTTTGGCATAGTATTGTTGCTTTGTCTGTAAACTGCATGTTTTAAAATTTCTACCCAACATTCCCAACTGAGATGACCTTTGGATCTATTGTAGGGACTTTTGGATTTTGTCCAAATTAATTTCAATTCTGGATTGGTTTTTGTTTGGGTAAGGCCTGATGAGTCATATTTCAGATCAAGTTATGCAGTATATAGAAAATATCACCAAAGATCACAAGAAATTGTTGAGTGGTAGTTACACTAATGATTTAACTGGCTGAATAAAACTTAAACACCAAAGAGTTGTTTCTGTAATTTGTTTTTAAATGAGCCATCACCCAATTTATGGATTTGGATATATCTAAGAAGGTGTTATCTCTTGTCAGTGGAGGCTTCTTTGCAAACTTATTTATTTATGTAGTACTTGGAATATTCAAATTTGGTTTATGCATTGTAATATTAGTATGCAGTGGCTTCAATGGAATTTGAAAGACCAGTTGCACTGGGTTGATCAGGAGTCACCAGCTCTTCTGAAATGTCTTCAACCTCCTTTGGAATCGCTAAAGCTTTTCCCGCATCAACAAACTCTTCCATCCCTCCATAGGATTCTGCTCGTCCACCCTTTGTGATTCCAGGTGCAGATCTCTTCATTCTTGGAGTTCATCCTTGGATTTGGTGGATGCAACTTCTCATCGTCATAGCTGAAGCTTCTGCTCTACTTGAAAGCCTTAAGAAGGCTGCACAACTAAATTTCTCCAACATCTGAATCGAACTAATTCCCTTGAGTTAGTCAATTCGCTGGTTCCTTCTTTTATTTCTTTGTTCAAGTCTTTATGTTGTCGATGTGGTCCATGTTTCCCGCATCATGAAAGGCGTGGTCCATTGGCTAGTCAATCTTGGATAGACTGTAAATTCTCTATGTTTTTTTGGGTCTTGTAATGATAGATCAGTCTAGCTCAGTATCTAATCCACTTTAATCTTTAATGAAATTTCTCCTTTTTCGGTAAAAAAACTCTAACATGCAAACTAACATGTAAGCTCAGAAGGTTTAAAAGTGACAATTAAATGTGTATTGCAAGATTCTGTAATTGGCTTTAGTTGTTGTTGTAGAGTTTATGATCATTTACATCACTAGTATTTCATATTTATGCACACTATCTTGACCCGTTCTCAACCAGTATTCTTCTGGCTATCCATGCCTTTGTGCATGTATTCGGTATCTCATTTCAGATAGGGTCATAAGATCATCACTCATCTTTTTCAATGCGTGAAATGTGTTTTGGATTTTGATATCAGTTGTTCCATCTTTATTCTTTATTCTTTATGTCTTGGATAATAACGTCCCAAATCTTTATGTCTACACGAGTCTCAATTTTGGGTAGAAAGACATCAATGAAATGAATATATGGAACGAACTGAGAAAAGTAGAATTCATAAATTTAAATTAGACAAGTAGTCAAAACAAAATTATGCACTCATATATCATGTTAATGAACCAATGCAACGTGAACATACAACAACATGCGCATTTTCAAACCAGGATAGGGTATTTATGGATGATCACGAAGTTGGCATGTATGGATTGATGTCTTCAGATTGAAATGTGGCCTGCTATAATTAACAAGTGTCTTGTTACAGATATAGTATATTGTTGTACAGTCAATTTTAATTAAATATCATATAATCCATGATCAACTTCAATCGAGCAATTTTTTTTAAAATTTTTACAAGTCATAAGTACTATTCAAGGCATATTAAGTTAAACACAAGAAATCACGTTTTGAAGGATCATAAGATTGTTTTTTTTTTCAAATCTGGTGTAGCAATAAATTATTTTTGGATCAAATAAATGAATAATTTTATATTTTTTAAAGATATAAAATCATATAAATATTTTGTAGATTACTTTATCCATAATTTTTATATAAATAATTTATTTCTATAATTTTAATCTCTCGTGCATAGCGAATGATAGTTGTTGAAATTATAATGCTCCTGTTACTCTCCTTTATTCTAAAATGATTATTGGAAAGCTTGTCTTCATCCTTAATCATGATGACTTCCTATCCCTATTTGAAACCTATGGCTTTCGAGGTCTTTTTTTTACTTCATCACCGGTTGCATGTTCTATCAAATTAGCTGAAAATATAAGGACGATTGAGGATGAACTCAACGTTTAATAAGAAGAAGTGAACTGCATTATGGAACTACGACTCAAATGCGTCTCATGTCCTGTTGTGTACAAGCAAAAGGATGACCTCCTCAAACTGATGGGTGAATCCAACAAACGATCGAGATGGAAGCACCTCTACCGGGCACATTCCACGCCTGGGAGCATCCCCATCATCATTAGACAATAGTACATATGTTGACCTATGTACGAGTGTACAACATGAAAAGGGAAGCACTTAGTTAGCCTTCAACTCTTCTTCTTCCTCCCTTGAGAACTAACGAGGGATGCCGAGTGAGCTAATGGGGGATGTAGGAGGCCACATAAAGAAGAGCAGGTAAGGAGATAGAGGAAAAATGATTCTGGAGGTCTTAGTAGTCCAGGACATTGCACTATCATTGAACCTTTCAACCATAAGAGCAACATATACCATTGTCTTTATCACACTCTCTTCCTCCACGTATAATTTAGCCCTGCTTTGGCTCAATGCATTCTGCAATGACAAACCAACAAAGTGAGTTTTCATAGGTACATTTTGATATCGACATTTTGATATCCGTGAACATGCATTGATACATACATTAATATCTAAAACCTTTAATCATAAAACCTTAAATCACTAGAAAGGTTAATTTATACGACTACTATGTATTTGTTCTTCGTACTCTGCTACCATACAACTTTAACGTATGGAGTGTAACAACAACGAACATCTGCATATATAGTTTTATGATCTTAACTTAGAGTTAAATCATGACCACATAAAATAGGTCATATAAATCGAGTCATATATAATCAATCATAATTATACTTTATTTAGAAATTAAATTATATTTGATTATATGAGTTAAATCATATCTAACTATATAAGTTTGGTTATATTTAGTTACATTTGTTAAGTCATACTTAATCATATTAATTGAATTAGATGATGTCTAATTATGGGCTAAATTATGTTTGATCACATATAATTGATTATGGTTGGTCATACTAGCTGAGTTATACTTAATCATATGTGCTAAGCCATAACTGCCAAATAAGTTAGACAAGATCACATAGGATGAGTTATGTTTAACCAAATAAGTTAGATCATACTTGATCACATAGATTGAGTTATGTCTAACTACATAAATTATATTATATTTGATTACATGGATTATGTTATTTTGAACCACACAAATCATACTTAGCTACATAGATTGAGTAATACTTAATCGCGTCAGTTAGATTATACTTAACCACATAGACTGGTTTGATCAATCAACTTAACTAAGGTTAAATCTCCAATTTGACTCATACTTATTAAATTAGATTTTAATATTTTTAAAAATATTTTAAAATAGTATAAAATAATAATTAATCATAAATCTATTAATTTTCATAAATTAACTAATTTAGATTTATGTTCCAAATTTAAAAGTAATTAAATCATAAAAATTCATATTTAATTATTTAAAACATAAATGTACTTTCAATAATCATTATTTATGAATCATAAAATTTTAAAATAAAAATATTATTTTTATAACATATAAATTAAAATAATTCTAATATTAAATATTTTAAAAATATAAATGAAAAAATCTACTCTCCTCATGATCATTTCCTCTGAGAACCCTTCCCCCTCGGAGCTAAGAACAACGAGGAAAGATGAGCTTGAGTTCTCCATAAACGATAAATAATAATTTTAATATTTTTTTAATCATATTATATAAATAAAATACTAATTTAAATAAAGTAATACATGATTTAAAGTAATTAATTGATGTTAGAAAATTATGGATGATTACAAAAGTCACGACTTTATTGGATGATCTGCATGATTATTAAACTAATAAATTATCTGCTGTCAATCAAGCTCACCTAATAATTACAAGATCTTTTGAATGTTGATTCTTGCAATTTGCTAACTATGTAATCAAACAGAGAAGACGAAATCCAGAATAAGCAACAAGTTCCTGAAGTCTCAGAACACCTAACATCCATAAAAGGGAAGAGTTCAGCTGAAGCATTGTGAAAACGATGGAAAAATATAATATGAAAATGCACCAAGGAAAAAGAAAACATAATCCATCAAGACAAATTTACGGCTTTCACATGCATGCATGGCAAACAAAAAGGTCCAATTATGATCTTAAAAACATAATTTTCATGCAAAAAGAGAAATTAATGGTTCAAGTAAGACATATCTTAATAAGAGTAATTTAACTTTTAACCCACAATACGAAGCCGAATCACTACATAGTAATAAAAAACTCACAGTTATTGGAATGTGTTACTTAAAAACTGGGAGTAACTATAGTAACCATTTCCCCATAAACCAAAAATTTATTTCTACTATATCTTTCCTTGACTAAGAATAACATCGATCGGTAATAATGACATAATTCCCATCTGCAGTAAAGCAAAGGCCAAGAACAAAAACATGAGAAACCAAATAATTCTTTCTTAAAAAAATTAATTTCATAAGTTCATATCAAGTTGTCAACCAATAAAATTATCAAACGTCATTGTTGGATCTGCGGGATATGGTATAGCTTGTGGGTTGAGTCGGACAAACTAATTGATTACAATTTAAATTATAATTACTTTTTAAATTTTAAATTATATTTTCATGGAATTATAATAAAAATATCTAACAATTACCATTGTGTTATTAAAACATAATATTAACTTAAAATGTTGAATATCTATTTTATAAATTTTATTCATAAGAAAAAATTATCCATATTTTTTATATAAATAATTTATTCCTATAATTTTGTATTTCTTGTGCTTAGCGACGGGTTATACGGACTACAGATAAAAGCGGATTGTTTGTATTAGGGTGCCGCTGCGGCTGCTCTCTTTCGTCCCACAATGGCGGCTGCGACGCTCCGCTCCGTGCTCCGCCGCAATAGCCTCCTGCCCTTGTTCGACACCCACCGCCTCCGAGATCTCCTCTTCTTCTCCTCCTCTGTCGACCCTACGGCCGCCGTAGGCGGCACCATATCTCCAGATCCCCACTTCATGGTGAAATACCTCGTGAACTCCTGCGGGTTCTCCCCCTCCGAGGCAGCCAAGTTCTCTAAACCTCTTTCGCACCTCCGATCCACCGAGAAACCCGACGCCGTCCTTAACTTCATGAGATCTCAGGGCCTCGGTGGCGCCGTTATCAGGAAGATGATATCTTGGGAACCCAATTACCTGTGCTACAACGTGGAGACGAACATCGCCCCGAAGTTTCAGTTCTTACGCGATTTGGGCCTATCGGAGTCGGATATCGTCGATGCCATCCTGAAGAACCATGGCATCCTCCTCTTCAACGTTCAGCGTTCCATCGTCCCCAAATTGGAGATGTGGGAAACTCTCTTGGGATCGAGAGAGCTCGTTCTCAAGCATCTCAAGAAGACAACGCGGTTTTTCCACTCCAGCGTTGAGAAGACATTGCATCCTAACCTAAAGTTCTTGAGGGATGAGTGCGGCATTCCTGAAGAAAGGGTCTCTGTCGTCTTGAGAAGTCACCCAAAATTAATCTCACAGAAACCAGAGTCTCTCCGAGCTTTGGTGGCGAGAGCCGATGAGCTGGGGATGCCACGGCAATCTCGGATGTTCATGTGGACAGTTAATATTCTCCATAGGGTAAGCAAAGAAAGGTTCGAGGCCAAGGTCGAGTTCATGAGGAGGTTCGGGTGGTCGGAGTCGGAGTTTTCTTCTGCTGTCAGGAAAGCACCCAACTTCATAGGCATGTCCCTCGATATGTTGCGCAGAAAAGTGGAATTTTTTATCAATGTGGTCGGTTACACCCCTTCCTTCATCGCCGACAAACCAAATCTCTTGCTATTTAGTCTGCAGAAGAGGGTAATTCCTCGGTTTCGTGTCACAGAGATGTTGAAATCGAAGGGATTGTGGACTGGACAAGGCAAGTTTACATGCATTCTCACATTATCAGATACCAAATTCATTGACAAGTTTGTTCTCCCTCACAAAGAAAGCTTGATATTTTGGGAGTTGCGGGCGTGTGTAAAGGAAAATGATACCTTTCATTTGGTATCGGAGGCTGAGAAAGGGCTTAGCTGATGGTCTAATTTGTCCACGACAAAAGGTAGATTATTCCCCTAATTTGAGATTTGGGAATTTTCTGCAAAGGGCTTATCTAAAGGTCCATTTAGGTGTGGGATTTTTCTTTTATGACAAGCTAGCTAGGTTAACATTGATTATAAATCAAATTTGTTCTGTCTTACTGATTGCTAGCTTAAATTATTTTCTGATTGTCTTTGGCATAGTATTGTTGCTTTGTACGTTAGCTGCAAGTTTTAAAATTTCTACCTAACAGTCCAACTGAGATGACCTTCGGATCTATCGTAGGGACATTTGGCTTTTGTCCAAATTAATTCCAATTCCGGATGGGATTTTGGTTGTTGGGTAAGTCTCAAAGAGTCATATTTTAGATCAAGTTATGCAGCAAGTATATACAAAATATCACCAAAGATCACAGGAAGTTGCTGAGTAGTAGTTGCTCTGACGATTTAAGTGGCTGAAAAAATCATAGAACAGTAAAGAGTTGTTTCTGTAATTTGTTTTGAAATGAGTCGTCACCCGATTTATGGATTTGGATATGTCTAAGAAGGCTTCTTTGCATACTTATTTATTTGTGTGCTAATTGGATATTTAAATTTGATTTATGCATTGTAGTATTAGTGTGCAGTTGCTTCAATGGAGTTTGAAAGAGCAGTTGCATTGGGCTGATCAGGAGTCACCAGCTTTAGTACTAACTTTGCTTCTGGGTTGTATGGACTTTTCTCTGAGCATCAAGACTTGAGTATGCTATCCTAAAATTTCTTCAGCCTCATTTGGAATTGCTAAAGCTTTTCCTGCATCAACAAAGTCGATTATGAAATCTTGATATGTGAGCCTCTTCCTCCGATAGTTGCATCTTTATTGAATGAAAATATCTTTATTGAATGATTTTCAAGAACACAAAATCGTTTATGAAATATAATAAAATCATTCTTAGCTTAAAATTGTTTTAGTTAAGATCCCTAAGCTATCAAATTAGCTATTATCTGGAGATGAATATTTTTCTTTTGATTTTTTTTTATCCTTTCTACCAAAAACAATTGTACCATTAGACATATTTATTTGCCTCAAATAAAAGTTCAAGCTTTATATTTACCAAATTTGTCATCATAATTTTTTTAAAATATTCATATAGGTTATAAGATTTAAAAAAATTGTATTCAAGACATCAACAATTAGATTAGCCTTCCCAAGATAGTAGTTGATATTAAAATTATAATCTTTAGGAAGTTTGATGATCTTCTCTATCCCATATTTAAATTATTCTAAGTGAAAATATACTTGAAATCTTATTTAAGATTTCAAAAGTATATCCATAAAGATAATATCTTTAAAGTTTTAGTGCGAAAATGTTAGATATTAGTTTAAGTTATGAGTAAGATAAGTTTATTTCATGAGGCTTTAATTATTTATGTACATAAGAACTATTTTTTTATTTTATATTAGAACATAACTAAGTCTTTGAAGTGAGGTGTTACTATACATTACAAGACCTCATAAAGATAGGAATAATAGCTAATTTCTCTTTCAATTCTTCAAAACTTTATTGACACAATTTTACATTCTTGTATGTTTATTTGGTTAAAGGTATTGTTATTTTTTAAAGATCTTTTACAAATATTTTACAATATCCAATCATACCCATAAGACTTTAAACTTTGAAACATTAAGAGGTTGTTTCCAATTCATTATAGTTTCAATTTTTTGGGGGCCAATAGACATATCACACTAGAAATTATATGACCAAGAAATATAACCTTATTGAGATACAAATTGAAGTTATTAAATTTGACATACAGTTTCTCTTGACATACAGTTTCTCTTGTCTTAAGATTTTTAAAATTTGTCCTCGGATAGTGTTTATATTTTGTTTTATTTCCTATTTTTGAAGTAGATCAAAATGTTATCATTGATTATAATTATAAATTTATCAAAATAAGAGTGGAATCCCTGAGATCCATAAAAGCAACTAGTACATTTGTGTATTCGAAAGATATTACTAAAAATTTATAATAATCATATCTTATTCTGAAAATAATTTGATGTATTTCTCAATCCCTCTTATCTTTAGTTAATAATACTCAAATCTCAAATTAATTTTTGAGTATACTTGAGTGCTTAAAGCTGATTAAATAGGTCATCTATCCGAAAAAAAATAATACTTATTTTTTATGATCACTTATGTTGAGTTCTCTGATGTGTAGGATCCATCATTTTTCTTTATAAACAGGTGATGGAAACCCCAAGATGATATATTAGATCGAATAAAGCCATTATCTAAAAGGTCATGAATATGCTTTTTTAACTCCAACTAAATTGGTCTCATTCTATTCAGAATTTTGGAAATAGGTGTAGTGTCAAGTAGAATGTCAATTATAAATTCAATTTACTTGTTTGGATAGTCTAAGTAAATCTTTAAGAAAATCATCTGAAAAATCTTATACAAAAGAGATATCTTTTAATATAATAAAAATAAAACTAACTACCCTCAATATCCTTTCAGTAATAATTAGTAGCACTAAAAGTTGAAATAATATAATAGAGCTTTTCTGGAAGCCAATGAACTAAATGAATGTTTGATATTGGGGTGAGAAAATAACAATTTTTTGAAAATAATCAATATTGTGAAACTCTAGTAGAATAAAGTCTACTAACAAATCATGACTTTCAATAATAACAACACGATTTCTAAATAATTGATCAGTTATCAAAGAGTTTTTAATTAGCGTTACTATTAACAATGCATTACTAGTTGTTTTAGGATTCTTATGTAGTCTCACAATAAAATAATATGACATAAAAAATATATGGAACCAGAATCTAGAAGCACATAATAGATATATCATGGAGTATAATTATACCTTGAATGATAAATCTTGAGGCTTCAACATCTTAATAGGTGAGTACATAGTTTCAATTGATCTCCCCTTTTATGTTTTGACTATTACTATTCATATGTTTGCTTTGGAGTTTGATGTTGGCGTTGTTTCTATAGGTTGTCATTCAACAAGTGTCTTGGTTGCTGACAAAAGAAGCATATATGTTGTCCCATGGGGCGTGAGGTGAAAATATGATCAATCTTTTCATATATATATATATAACAACTTATGATAACTTAATTACTAAGAGCTCGTATATAGTAATGTCAAGATTACTTGCTCTTGCCCTTCTTTGAAGGTCCAAGGTCCAAAATGTGATCCCCTATATATACATGGTACAACACTAAAAGGTAACTTTTGAGCCTTTGTCTGTTATAATTCATTATTCAATTTTTTCACCACTAGAGTTAGATTGAGTACTTCAGTATATATTAGTAAAATTAATACAATAACAGATTTTTCAATTGATGGATGAAATCTATTCTCAAAAAGATAAGTCTTTTAATATTTATTAACGATAATATATGGAGAGAACTCGACTAGCTCAATGAAATAATAATCATATTTCATCATAATCCTACTTTCCTAATGAATGCTAACGAACTCATTGTTTTTCGAAACGAACCAAATTAGGAAAGAACTACTTTATTTTTAAATTTCTCCTTTCCTAAATGAAAAAAATAGATGACATCTTCTAGTTTTCTTTGTGTTCAATAGTTTTAAATATTTTCTTCACTTGAAGGATCTAACGTTATACAAGATTAGATCTAGTTTGTTCTAAAAAATAATTAGTCTCAATTTTTTAAGGTGATCTAAATTGTTATTTCTATCTCGCTAAGCTTCATCTCACTTCTTTTGATTCTCAAAATAACCTCTTATAATATTAAGAATTTCGTGTATATCATCTAGAGTATTGGCAAGTGCTGAAAAATGAGATTCATTTTAAGGTGTCCAGAAAGTTAGCACATAATCAATGATAGGTGTATGTGAGGATTAAGTTTGTTTCAAAATACGTAAAACTTTCAAGTTAATATTTGCTGAACATCTTTCAGAGGCATATGCCAATAGCATTATGACCATAAACATCTCGAGCAATATGATTATTATTTACTTAAATTGGATTCATATCTCGTATAATAAGTTAAAAAATAATCATTGAATATCTATTAACCCTAAATAATACAATGATATCATAAAAAAAGTACATCCTGTATATTTTTTTGAATGATTACAGCATCTTTCTATATATACATCACTAGCCAAATTTTAAAAAAAATTATTTTATTAATATATAAATTATAAATATTTATTATAATTTATTTATTCATAAAAATAAAATTCAAAAGTTAGGTTTTATAAAGAAAGATAAATCAAAAATAAAATCCAACTAGCTCTACCTAACGAAAAAAATATTTTTGCTCTTTATTAGAATTCGATTTAGTATTATTATAAGATTGTTTTGAAAATTAAAAATAAAGTAATAAAATTTTAATATGTTGAGTAGGAAACCTTATAAGTTAAATATAACATAAATACATATCCAAAACATGCTCAAATATGCACCCCCATAACAACAAATGGAAAAGCTTCATCATATAGGATAAGTTTATGTTTTCCTAATAGTAAATAGATACAAATACATATTGTGATATCATTCACCTACTAAGGTAGATAGATATTTTCAGTGTCACTAATCTTAAAAAAATATCAATTAATTCTCAATTGATTTGAACCATGACTTAACATTTAACTCAATTTAACTAGTACATAACTAAAATCGATATCTTATTTTTATTTAATCGGATTGAACCACCCCTTTAGATTAGATTTTATTTAATTTAGGTTAAATAGATTTAAATAAGTTAAATCGGTTTGAAATTCTCCGGATCAAAACTGATTAAATGTAATTTGATTCAGGATAATATGATAGATTATACAATACTAAGTTAGATTGAGCTAGCCTAAATCATATACACTGCGTATGTTTATGCATACATCATCAAATTATAATCAAAATAATTAATCATTAATATTGAGTCATTAAAATATAATAAATAATAATAGATCAAAAAGATAAAATTATATTAGGGAGAAAATAACGTTTTTATTCGACTATTATATAAATCTAATAGAAATCAAATATTACAATTAGCATGCAAGAAAAAAATTAAATTTATATATAGTATGAATAATTAAAATATATTATTAATTAAAAATAATTTTTTAAATACTTAACAGCATGGAAGAAAATTTTATAAATTGTATATAGCATGAATAATTATAATATATTTTAATATAAAAATAAAATTTTAAGTACTTGAATGAATATAAGAAAATTTTAGAAACTGTACATAATATAAATAATTGTAATACATCTCAATTCAAAAATATTTTTTTAAAAAAATTAAATATATAAAGAATATTCATTTTTTAAAAAACAAAAGAGAACCTATTATTATGTAAATTCTTGTTCCTCACACAATAAAAAATGGAGAGAATCCTCCCCGCCCTTCAAGGTAATAATTTTTATTTTTATTTAATTTATTGATAAAAATAACAACACTTAACCTAAAGTATAAAATATTTATTTTATAAATTTTATTCACTAGAAATAAATAATAATTATTATACTGAAAGATTTGATTACAAATGAAACGGTCAAAATAGTATCTTGTAGATCACTTTATCTATTTGTTTGATATAAATAATTTATCCGGTAATTTTGTATTTCTTGTGCATAGCGAAGAAGGTTACACACGCTGCATATAGGAATTAGGGTTTCGCTACGGGTGCTATCTTTTGTCCCACAATGGCGGCTGCGACGCTCCGCTCCGTACACCGCCACAATATCCTTCTGCCCTTCTTCGAAATTTGCCGCCTTCGAGATCTCTTCTTCTTCTCCTCCTCTGTCGACCCTGCCGCCGCTGTAGGCGTCACCATTTCTCCAGATCCCAACTTCATGGTGGAATACCTCGTGAACTCCTGTGGGTTCTCCCCCTCCGAGGCAGCCAAGTTCTCTAAACCCCTTGCGCGCCTCCGATCCACCGAGAAACCCGACGCCGTCGTTCACTTCATGAGATCTCAGGGCTTCGATGGCGCCGGTATCAGAAAGGTGATATCTCGAAATCCCAGTCACCTATGCGTGAACGTGGAGAAGAACTTGGCCCCGAAGTTTCAGTTCTTACGCGATTTGGGCTTATCGGAGTCGGATATCGCCGATGCCATCCTGAAGAACGATGTCATCCTGCGCCTCGACGTTCACCGTTCCTTGGTCCCCAGATTGGAGATGTGGGAAAGTATCTTGGGATCGAGAGAGCTCGTTCTCAAGCATCTCAAGAAGACAAGATGGTTTTTCTTCTCCAGCGTTGAGAAGACATTGCATCCTAACCTAAAGTTCTTGAGGGATGAGTGCGGCATTCCTGAAGAAAGGGTCTCTGTCGTCTTGAGAAGTCACCCACAATTAATCTCACAGAAACCAGAGTCTCTCCGAGCTTTGGTGGCGAGAGCCGATGAGCTGGGGATGCCACGGCAATCTCGGATGTTCGTGCGGACACTTAATGCTCTCCACTACGTAACCCAAGAAAGGTTCGAGGCCAAGTTCGAGCTCATGAGGAGCTTCGGGTGGTCGGAGTCGGAGTTTTCTTCTGCTGTCAGGAAAGCACCCACCTTCATAGGCATGTCCCTCGATATGTTGCGCAGAAAAGTGGAATTTTTTATCAATGTGGTCGGTTACACCCCTTCCTTCATCGCCGACAAATCATCTCTCTTGCTATTTAGTCTGCAGAAGAGGGTCATTCCGCGGTTTCGTGTGACGGAAATGTTGAAATTGAAAGGGTTGTGGACTGGAAAATACAAGTTTACATCGATTCTCTTATTCACAGATACCAAATTCATGGAGAAGTTTGTTCTCCCTCACAAAGAAAACGTTCCTGAGCTGCTTGATATTTTGAGAGTTGCTGGCACCTGGAAAGGAAATTATACCTTGCATTTGGCATCGGAGGATGAGGAAGGGCTTAGCTGATGGTCTAATTTGTGACGACGAAGGTAGATTATTCCCCTAATTTGAGATTTTGGAAATAGAATGCAAAGGGCTTATCAAAAGGTGAATTGAGGTGTGGGATTTTTCTTTTATGACAAGCTAGATTAGCATTGATTAGAAATCAAATTTGTTCTGTCTTACTGATTGTTAGCTTAAATTGTTTTCTGAATGTCTTTGGCATAGTATTGTTGGTCTGTCTGTAAACTGCATGTTTTAGAAATTCTACATGACAGTCCAACTGAGATGACCTTTGGATCTATCGTAGGGACTTTTGGATTTTGTTTGGGTAAGTCTTGAAGGGTCATATTTCAGATCAAGTTATGCAGGATATAGAAATTATCACCAAAGATCTTAATTCCAATTCCGGATTGGTTTTTGTTTGGGTAAGTCTTGAAGAGTCATATTTCAGATCAAGTTATGCAGGATATAGAAATTATCACCAAAGATCACAAGAAATTGTTGAGTGGTAGTTACTCTAATGATTTAAGTGGCGAAAAAAACTTAAAACACCAAAGAGTTGTTTCTTTAATTTGTTTTTAAATCAGTCATCACATAATTTATTGATTTGGATATATCTAAGAAGGTGTTATCTCTTGTCAGTCGAGGCTTCTTTGCAAACTTATTTATTTATGTACTAATTGGAATATTTAAATTTGATTTTTGCATTGTAATATTAGTATGCAGTGGCTTCAATGGAATTTGAAAGACCAGTTGCACTGGGTTGATCAGGAGTCACCAGCTCTTCTGAAATGTCTTCAACCTCCTTTGGAATTGCTAAATCTTTTCACGCATCAACAAACTCTTGCATGCCTCCATAGGCTTCTGCTCGTCCACTCTTTGTGATTCCAGGTGCAGATCTCTTCATTCTTGGAGTTCATTCTTGGATTCGGTGGATGCAACTTCTCATCATCATAGCTGAAGCTTCTGCTCTACTCGAAAGCTTTCGGAAGGCTGCACAACTAAATTTCTCCAACATCTGAATCGAACTAATTCCCTTGAGTTAGTCGATTCGCTGGTTCCTTCTTTTATTTCTTTGTTCAAGTCTTTATGTTGTCGATGTGGTCCATGTTTCCCGCGTCATGAAAGGCGTGGTCCATTGGCTAGTCAATCTCGGAAGGACTGTAAATTCTCTATGTTTTGTGGGTCTTGTAATGATAGATCAGTCTAGCTCAGTATCTAATCCACTTTAATCGTTTATGAAATTTCTCCTTTTTTGGTAAAAATAAACAAACTCTAACATGCAAACTAACATGTAAGCTCAGAAGGTTTAAAAGTGACAATTAATTGTGTATTGCAAGATTCGGTAATTGGCTTTATTTCTTGTTGTAGAGTTTATGATCATTTACGTCACTAGTATTTCTTATTTATGCACACTATCTTGACCCGTTCTCAACGAGTATTTTTCTGGCTATCCGTGCCTTTTTGCATGTATTCAGTGTTTTGAATTTTGATATCAGTTGATCCCTCTTTATTCTATTCTTTGTCTTAGATAATAATGTGTCTCTATTTTGTTAAGACAGACATTAGTGAAATGAATATATGGAAGGAACTGAGAAAAGCAGAATTCATAAATTTAAATAAGACAAGTCATCAAAGCAAAATTATGCACTTATATCATGTTAATGAACCAATGCAACGTGAGCATACAACATGCGCATTTTCAAACAAAGGATACGATATTTATTGATGATCACGAAATTGGCATATATAGATTGATGTCTCCAGATTGAAATGTGGCCTGCTGTAATTAACAGGTGTTATGCTACAGATATACTATATTGATGTATGGTTAATTTAATTAAATATCATATAATCCATGATCAACTTCAATCTTGATTTTTTTTTGAATTTTTACGAGTCATAAATACTATTCAAGGCATATTAATTTAAACAAAAGAAATCAAGTTTTAAAGGATTATAGGATTGTTTTTTTTTCAAATCTGGTGCAGCAATAAATTATTTTTGGATCAAATAAATGAATAATTTTATGTTTTTTAAATACAAAATTATATAAATATTTTGTAGATCACTTTATCCATAATTTTGATATAAATAATTTATTCCTGTAATTTTAATCTCTCGTAATAGTGAATGATAGTTGTTGAAATTATGATGCTCCTATGGTTCTCCTTTATTCTTAAATAATTGTCATAAAGCTTGTCTTCCTCCTTAGTCATGATAACTTCTTATCCCTATTTGAAACCTATCGCTTTCAAGGTCTTCTTTTTTTCATATCTTACTTCATCACCGATTGATTGTGATCATGTTCTATTAAATTAGCTGAAAAGATAAGGATGATTGAAGATGAACTCAACGTTTAATAAGAAGAAGTGAACAATATTATGGAACTATGACTCAAATGCGTCTAATGTCCTATCGTGTACAAGCAAAAGGATGACCTCCTCAAACTGATGGGTGAATCCAACAGACAATTGAGATGGAAGCACCTCTATCGGACGCATTCCATGCCAGGAAGCATCCCCATCATCATCATACAATAGTACATATGTTGACCTATGTACGAGTGTACAACATGAAAAGGGAAGCTCTTAGCTAGCCTTCAACTCTTCTTCTTCCTCTCTTAAGAACTAACGGGGGATACCGAATGAGCTAACGGGGGATGCAGGAGGTCACATAAAGAAGAGTAGGTAAGGAGATAGAGGAAGAATGATTCTGGAGATCTTAGCAGTCAAGGACATGACGCTATTATTGAACCTTTTAGCCATGAGAGCAACATATATCATTGTCTCTATCACACTTTCTTCCCCCAAATATAATTTAGCCCTGCTTTGTCTAAATGCAGTCTGCAATAACAAACCAACGAAGTGAGTTTTCATAAGTACATTTTGAAATCAGCATTTGATCAGATCCGTGAACATGCATTAGTACATACATTAATATCTAAAACCTTTAATCATATAATGTTTTGATTTGAGTACCTGAAACTAAGAAAAATTTCAAGAAACAATAATCTCATAAATTAAATCACTAGAAAGGTTAATTTCATACAACTATTGTACATCTGTTCTCCATATGCTATCATACAACTTTAAGGTATGGATATATATATATATATATAGTTTTACGATCTTAACTTAGAGTTAAATCATGACCACATAATATAAATCATATAAATCGAGTATAATCAAATTATACTTGATCATATAAGTTAAATTATATTTGATTATATGAGTTAAGTCATATCTAACTATATAAGTTTGGTTATATTTAGTCACTTGTGTTAAGTCATACCTAATCACATAAATTTGATCATGTCTAATCACACAAGCTAAATCATGCTTGATCACATGGAATGGATTATGCTTAATCATACGAGTTATACCTGATCATATATGCTAAGTCATAACTATTAAATGAGTTAGACAATGCTTGATAACATAGGATGAGTTATGTTTAACCACATAAGTTAGATCATGTCTCATCACATAAATCGAGTAATATATAACTATATATATTATATTATAATTGACTATATGGATTGTGTTATGTTGAATCACATGAGTTGAATCATACTTGACCACGACCACGTAGACTGAGTGATACCAAATCACGTGAGTTTGATTGTACTTCACCATATAGATTAATTTGGTCAATCAACTTAACTAAGATTAAATCTCAAATTTGACTCATACTTGTTAAATTAGATTTTAACATTTTAAAAATATTTTAAAATATTATAAAAATAATAATTCATCATAAATCTATTAATTTTCATGAATTAACTAATTTAGATTTATGTTCAAAATTTAAAAGTAATTAAATCTAAAAATACATACTTAATTGTTTAAAACATAAATACACTTTCAATGATCATTATTTATTAATAATAAAATTTTAAAATTAAAAAATATCATTTTTTTATGTATAAATTAAAATAATTTAAATATTAAATAATTTTAAAAATATAAAAATAAAATATTAATAATAAAAAAATATACTCTCCTCATGATCATTTCCTCTAAGAGAGCTAGGAATTGAGTAAAGATGAGCTTGAGCTCTCCATAAAAGATAAATAATAATTTTAATAATTTTCTTAATCATATTATATAAATAAAAAAAATACTAATTTAAATAAAATAATATATGATTTAAAGTAATTAATTGATGTTAGAAATTTATGGATGATTACAAAAGTCACGACTTTATTGGATGATCTGCATGATTAGTAAACTAATAAATTATCTGTAGTCAATCAAGCTAACCTAACAATTACAAGATCTTTTGAATGTTGATAGTTGCAATTTGTTAACTATGTAATCAAACAAAGAAGACAAAATTCAGAATATGCTATAAGTTCCTGAAGTTTCAGAATACCTAACATCTATAAAAAGGGAAGAGTTGAGATGAAGCATTATGAAAACGATGTAAAAGTATAACATGAAAATGCACCAAGGAATATATATATATATATATATATATATATATATATATATATATATATATATATATATATATATATATAATTCATCAAGAAAAATTCAGATCATCAGATATGAGAGACAGCAAAAACATAAAGGGCTTTCACATGCATGCATGGCAAACGAAAAGGTTCAATTGTGATTTTAAAAACATAATTGTCATGCAAAAAGATAAATTAATGGTTCAAGTAAGACATATCTTAATAAGAGTAATTTAATTTTTAACCCACGAGACCAAGCCGAAGCATTACACAATAGGAGTAATAAAAAATCCACAGTTATTGAAATGTGTTACTTAAAAACTCGGAGTAACTTATAGTAACTATTTCCCCATAAACCAAAAATTTATTTCCACTATATTTTTCCTTGACTAAGAATAACATCATTAAACTTCTACCATCGATCGATGACAATGACAAACTTGCCATCTATAGGAGAGCAAAGGTCAAGAACAAAAACATGAGAAACCATAAAATTCTTTCTTAAAAAAATTAATTTAATAAGTTCATATCAAGTCGTCAATTAAGAAAATTATCAAAAGTAATATCATGGTTACATCTACTCCGCGGGCTATGATATAGCTTATGAGTTCAGCCTAACATACTAATTTATTTCAATTTAAATCATAATTAATTTTTAAATTTTAAATTATACTATCATGAAATTATAATAAAAATAAATTATATACCGATCATTTTCATGTCGAGATAAAATAATATATTTAAATATTTTTAATTTATCTTTTAAATATTATTTAATATAAAATAATATCAATTAGTCCTTAATTAACTTGAATCCTAGTTCAATCGATCTAATTGAATTGGATTTAATTATAACCTAGTTTAATCGATCTCTAATTCTTATTTAATTGATCTAAAATTATCTTAAACTTAATATATTTTAGATTATATTAAGTTTAATTTATGTTAAATATATTTAAATAAATTAAATTACTTCAAAGTCACCTTCAATCGATTTAAATTTATCCAATTAGATTTCGCTCAATCGAACACAAATGAAATAAAGTAAAGATAGTAATATGATATGTTAAGTTAGTCGATGTACTTATTGTATATGACTATGCATATAAAATACCAAGCTATGTCAAAATCATAGCCCATAAACTAATCATATGCACTACACATGATTGTCCATGTTGAGTCGGATTGAATGACTAACTAGGCTTAGCCTGTTGGGTCGAATCTATGGGTTGTAGTTTAGCTTGTGGGTAGAGCCTGATTTGCTAAACGAATTTCAACCTAAATCATAATAATTTTTTAATTTTAAATTATAACATCATGAAATTATAATAAAAATCTCAAACTATTGCAATTGAGTCATTAAAACATAATAAATAGTAATCTATTAAAAATATAAAATTGCATTAAGGGGGAAATAATATTTTTATTCAACTATTAGATAAATCTAATAAAAATTGAATATTACAACTAGTATAATGCATGCAAGATAAAAATTTTCAAAATTATTATAGTATGAATAATTATAATATATTAAATCTAAAAATAAAATTTTAAATATTTGGATGAATATAATAAAATTTTAGAAACTATATATAGCATGAATAATAAAAAAATAAAAAAATATTAATTTTTTAAAAAATATAGAAACACCTAACTGTACGTAGTGAAAAACGAAGAATAGGAATCACCCCTATTAAATAAAAAAAGTCCAACCTTCCAAGGTAATAAATATTTTAATTTATTTATTTATTTAATAAAAAATAATATCACTTAACTTAAAATATTGAATATTTATTTTATAAATTTTATTCATAAGAAAAGAAAGTAAATAATTGTAATTAAACTGAAATATTTAAGCACAGATGAAACCTGTCAAATTAGTATTTTAAGATCATTTTATCCATATTTTTGATATAAATAATTTATTCCTATAATTTTGTTTTTCTTGTGCATTGCGAAGGTTATACACAATACGTATAAGGAGGGTGGTTGTAATTAGGGCGCCGCTGCGGCTGCTCTCTTGTCCCACAACGGCTGCTGCTCCGCTCCGCTCCGTACTCCAACGCCGCAATGGCCTTCTGCCCTTGTTCGAAACCTGCCGCCTTCGAGATCTCCTCTTCTTCTCCTCCTCTGTCGACCCTGCCGCCGCCGTAGGCGGCACCATATCTCCAGATCCCCACTTCATGGTGGAATACCTCGTGAACTCTTGCGGGTTCTCCCCCTCCGAGGTCCGAGGCAGCCAAGTTCTCTAAACCTCTTGCGCACCTCCGATCCACCGAGAAACCCGACGCCGTCCTTAACTTCATGAGATCTCAGGGCCTCGGTGGCGCCGCTATCAGGAAGGTGATATCTTCGGAACCCAATTACCTGTGCTACAACGTGGAGACGAACATCGCCCCGAAGTTTCAGTTCTTACGTGATTCGGGCCTATCGGAGTCGGATATCGTCGATGTCATCCTGAAGAACGTTGTTATTCTGCTCCTCGACGTTCACCGTTCCTTGGTCCCCAAATTGGAGATGTGGGAAAGTCTCTTGGGATCGAGAGAGCTCGTTCTCAAGCATCTCAAGAAGACCCGGTGGTTTTTCTTCTCCAGCGTTGAGAAGAAATTGCATCCTAACCTAAAGTTCTTGAGGGATGAGTGCGGCATTCCTGAAGAAAGGGTCTATGTCGTCTTGAGAAGTCACCCACAATTAATCTCACAGAAACCAGAGTCTCTCCGAGCTTTGGTGGCGAGAGCAGATGAACTGGGGATGCCACGGCAATCTCGGATGTTCGTGCGGACACTTGATGCTCTCCACAACGTAAGCCGAGAAAGGTTCGAGGCCAAGGTCGAGCTCATGAGGAGCTTCGGGTGGTCGGAGTCGGAGTTTTCTTCTGCAGTCAGGAAAGCACCCACCTTCTTATGCATCTCCCTCGATATGTTGCGCAGAAAAGTGGAATTTTTTATCAATGTAGTCGGGTACACTCCTTCCTTCATCGCCTCCCAACCATCTATCTTGCTATATAGTCTGCAGAAGAGGGTAATTCCTCGGTTTCGTGTTTTGGAGATGTTGAATACGAAAGGCTTGTGGACTCGACAAGGCACGTGTTTGTCCTATGTGAAATTATCAAATGCAAAATTCCGGGAGAAGATTGTTCTACCTTACAAAGAAAAGGTTCCTGAGCTTCTTGATATTTTGAGAGCTGGTGAGTGTGAAGGGAAATGAGCCCTTTTATTTGGTATCAGAGGAGGATGAGAAGGGCTTAGCTGCTGGTTTAACTCACATTTGAATTTCTCATCCGGAGCTGAGCAGTGATTCGGCACCTTTTTCCTTGACAACAAGCTGTCTTACATCAACCACCAGCCTTGGCTACTGAGTTGCAGTCCAGTGAATGAATTATTCCTTTGGTGTCATATGGTAGTAATGTTGTAATTGGAAGGTCTATGCAGTGCCCAACACAAAATGTCTTCCAGTTTTACTCACTAAGGTTCATGGAAAAAGTCTGTTCTTTGTTGCAAAGCAGAAGTCCCTGGCCTGTTTGAAATCTCTGATAGATGAAGGTAGATTATTCCCCTAGTTTGAGATTCTGGAAATAGAATGCAAATGGCTTCTCTAAAAGTCTATTGAGGTGTGAGATTCTTCTTATGTGACAAGCTAGTTTAGCATTGATTATAAACCAACTTTGTCTGTATGTGAAAATGCAAATGGCACAGTATTGTTGGTTTCTATGTGAACTGCAGATTTTAGAAATTCTGCTTAGCAGTCCAACGGAGATTATTTTGGATCTTAGGAACATTTGGATTCTGTTTAAGTTGATTCTGAACGGGTATTTGGATTCTGACAAATGTAATTCCGGATCGGTTATTGGTTGTTGGGTGAGTGTGAAAGAGCCATGTTTCAGATTAAGTTATGCAGTATGTATACACCACCAAAGATGACGAGAAGTTAAATGGAGTAGTACTTGCTCTGATGATTTTAGTAGCTGAAAAAAATTTAAACCCCAAAGTGTTGTTTCTATAATTTATTGTAGGTGAGTTTTCACGGATTTATGGATTTGGTTGTCTTCAAGGAGTTGTTATCTTGTCAGTTGAGTTTCTATGCAAACTTGCTCGTGTGCTAATTGGAAGATTCCATTTATGTTTCTGTTATGTATTGTGATATTTGCATGCAGGGGCCTCAATGGAATTTGGAAGACCAGTTTTTGTGTTGATCAGGAGTACCATTGGTTTGGTACTCACCCATTTCTTTTGCATGTAAGAAGGTGTCACTTTGCTTGCAGGTTGAATGGACTTCAGAGAATCAAAACTTGTGTATGTTATACTGAAATGCCTTCAGCCTCATTGGAATTGTTGAGTATGCTATCCTGAATTGTCTTCAGCCTCACTGGAATTGTAGAGTTTGCTATCCTGAAATGTCTTCAGCCTCATTGGAATTGTTGCCCAGGCATTTCCTGCATCAACAAACTCTAACATGCAAACTAATTTATACGCCTAAACATTTTAAAATTGACACCAAAATGTGTATTTCAAATCTCTGTAATTGTCTTTAGGATTTCTTTTAGAGTTAATGATCATTACATCATAAGGTTTTATGTCCCGCATTTAGTGCAGAAATGACTACTTATGATTGTGCAATCTATCCTTACCCATTCTCAGCTACTCTTGTTTCGGCCTCTCCATGCAATTGTGCATATTTTTAATATCACAATTCAGATAAGATCATAAGAATATTGATCATCTTTCTCATATGTAAAATGTTTTCGGAATCTTGATATCAGCTGTTCATCTTTTGCAGCGAATTTTGTGTAGCTGTGCATGAATTGTGGAACTGATAGAACTAACAAGTGCATCAAGAATATTGGAAGGTATGCGAAAACTGCTTTTCTAATTACATTCTTGTTCCTGCCATGCTTGTTTGTAGTGCTATAGAGTATGCTATGAATCTTGTCTCTTGCAAGCAATCATTGGAATTGGTTCTTGGATTCTTGTTCATAGTTTTTGTTTTGTTTTTGAGTGTGTTAGTTTATTTAATCTGTTGCGAGTTTGGTATAACAAGGTTTCAAAATCATTTGGTTATTATCTCAATTCTCAATGGGCATATTGAGACCCACAATCGGCCTAAATTGGGCTTTCCCATTGTGTAGGCTTGCTCAATATTTTCTTACTTTTGTTCGTAAGGCCCAATTTAACCCATTACGTTCCCGTATGCAGCCCGTTTCTCGTGCGTACACTCAACCCTGTATCTTACTTTCTTTAAATGTTTGTTATAGATTGCTCCTCGGGCAATCAGGTAAGTGTGATTTCTGTGAATTCTTCATCAAGTCTGCTGCTTTTTCTTCTTTCTTCCAATTGTAAGTTATGTATCTGTTATCATTCCACAACTATGTGTAAGCATAATATAGATTGGAAGTTAAATATATCTTGCAATGATTGTAAGAATTCTTTAATGTCATGGAGAGTATTCAAGCTGAAGTTTTTGTGGAATCGTTTAACTATTGGTTGTTATTAGCAATAAGTAAGAAGGACATTGCAATAGCATTCTTAGCTTAAGTTTTGATCTGCTAATTACCTTACTTTTCATGAAAGCATGATTGTGCCCTGTGAGATTTTTAATCAAAAGCTAAATTTTCCTCTGCCTTAGATTGGTAATTTTGTGGTGTTACTGTTATGTGTAGCAATATTATGCAATGGAAGGTAAACTTGTGCATTTTAATATTGTCACATCTTTGCAATGATCATAAACATTTTTCAAGTTTCTGGTGGTGCTAGTTTCTCCACTGTTGTTTATAGTTGAGTTCTTAACCTATGTTCTTCCAAGCAAGTTTGCCTTGAGCTAAATGTAGCACCTGTGGGATTTACAATTGAAAGGTACACAGTAAGATGAAGGCAACAGAGGTTCTTAATGACTTACTGGGAATGGATGCTAATATGTTACATAAATGTACTTAAATCCTTTGGGTCTCAATTGACATTACAAAAGGCTTGTTGTAAGTGCAATGCCTTTTGTGCCATGGTGCAGGTGGGAGCTAAGCACAATGATAATATCTATATTAAGATAAAGTGGATGAGGCAAATGTGAATTTTGTTGGTGGATATTTCATGGTGGTCTAATCATAAGTGACAGAAGATTGGATGAAAGAAACAGATTAAGATTTGAGCCTATGAGTGATAAAAGGTATTAGTAAATTAGTCCCTCTCATGGATTGCGTCAGATATCGAATTTATTTTATGTCAAGTCCTCATCATTATTCCGAATTTATTGCTCCCTGTTGCTGCTGAAAGGCTGAAGGGGGGTTCCAGGCTTCTGAAAAGTTCTTTGCCTTGAAACTTGGTTGTCTTGAATGCCCTTCATATTCTGGCCTTTGGCTTATGGATTCTATATTCACAGCCGGAGGGTAATTTATTGGTCCCATGGTTGAGTCCGTCGGTGGCCTATAATTTGACACAGCAGATGATGAATATACCTGATGAGATAATTTTGCTAACTGGGGGTATTCCATTACTAGTTCTTCTTCCAGTCCTGCTGCAATTAATTCCCTCTGAGGCTTTCGAGGATACGGCATCTCTACTTCTTTTTCTGAGATATGAGTATCTTGAAAATAGGAATTCAGGCCTTCGCGTAGTTCTTCTGCTAAAAGTGTAAAAGAATATACATATATATATATATATATATTAGCATTTATCTCTATATCCCTTGCTCCAAGATAAACTGGATTGTTGGATTAATAATAATAATAATAGTCTATAATAATAATTATAGAAGATTGGATTTTGAAAATAATTATTACATAAGTAATTGGGAGGCAGTCAACCTCATTCCTTTCATGTTGTAGAACAGACCACTTCAAAACCATTAAGAAGCTTCATGTGTAAGAATCTTCATACAAAGTCGAATGTGCAAACTAACATATAAGCTCAAAAGGTTTAGATGTGATAATTAAATGTGTATTTCAAGATTCGTTAATTACCTTTAGCTCTTGTAGTAGAGTTTATGATCATTTGCATCACTAGTATTTCAGATTTATGCACACTATCTTCACTCATTCTCAACTCGTTTTTTTTCTGCCTAGCCATGCTTGATATGCGTTTTATATTTTGATATCAGTTGTTCCGTCTTTGCAGCGATTCTGTGCAGGAGTCGTAGAACTGATAGAACTTGCAAGTTCATCAACAATATTGGGAAGATACTCTTTTTTCTTGATGACTGAATAATAACGTCCCAATTCTTTTTGTCGACACACGTATGACTCAATTTTGGGAAGACAGACATTAATGAAATGAATATATGGAAGGAAGTGAGAAAAGTAGAATTCATGAATTTAAATAAGACAAGTAATCTAAGCAAAATCGTGCACTTATTTTATGTTAATGAACCATTGCAATGTGAACATAAAACATAAAAGGATAGGATACTTTCGGATGCTCAGGAAGTTGGCATGTATAGATTGATTGTCTCCAGATTGAAATGTGGCCTGCTATAATTAACAGGTGTTGTCATATATATATAAAGGATACTTTCGGATGCTCACGAAGTTGGCATGTATAGATTGATTGTCTCGGATAATCTGTTCTTTTTTTACATGAGGATCATCGATAATAGTCGATCGGCGAGGTTGCTACTGTTTGGATTGTCAAACAAACGATAAGATAGTGGAGGATAATTGACGAGGTAAAAATATAATGAAACGCATATAAAAGTAGAGTAAAAAGCGATGATCGATAGAAGAAAACTGAATATTAAAAAAATTAATTTTTTTTTAATTTAGGCAGTATCATAAGAAAATTTGAATGTAGAAGTTTTTTTAAAAAAAGAATTCGTCGGATGATCAAATCACTTGTCTCATGTAAAGCGTGTTTTCTTATGGAGAGACAAAATTATATAAATATTTTGTCGATCACTTTATCCATATTTGTGATATAAATAAATTATTCCTGCAGTTTTGTATTTCTTGTGCATAGCGAAGTTTATACACACTATATATAGGAATTAGGTTACCCATTTCAGTTCTCTTTCTTCTCCCACGATGGCGGCTGCGACGCTGCGCTCCGTACTCCGCCGCAATCGCCTCCTTCCCTTGTTCGAAACCTGCCGCCTTCGAGGTCGCCTCTTCTTCTCCTCCTCTGTCGACGCTGCCGCCGTCACCGTAGGCGGCACCATGTCTCCAGATCCCCACTTCATGGTGGAATACCTCGTGAACTCCTGCGGGTTCTCCCCCTCCGAGGCAGCCAAGTTCTCTAAATCCCTTGCGCACCTCCGATCCACCGAGAAACCCGACGACGTCCTTAACTTCATGAGATCTCAGGGCTTCGACGGCGCCGGTATCAGGAAGGTGATATCTGCGGATCCCAGATACTTATGCTACAACGTGGAGAAGAACCTCGCCCCGAAGTTTCAGTTCTTACGCGATTTAGGCCTATCGGAGTCGGATATCGTCGATGCCATCCTGAAGAACAATGGCATCCTCCACTACAACGTTCACCGTTACTTGGTCCCCAAATTGGAGATGTGGGAAAGTCTCTTGGGATCGAGAGAGCTCGTTCTCAAGCATCTCAAGAAGTCAAGATGGTTTTTCTTCTCCAGCGTTGAGAAGACTTTGCAGCCTAACCTAAAGTTCTTGAGGGATGAGTGCGGCATTCCTGAAGAAAGGGTCTCTGTCGTCTTGAGAAGTGACCCAAAATTCATCTCACAGAAACCAGAGTCTCTCCGAGCTTTGGTGGCGAGAGCCGATGAGCTGGGGATGCCACGGCAATCTCGGATGTTCGTGCGGACACTTGTTGCTCTCCACAACGTAAGCAAAGAAAGGTTCGAGGCCAAGGTCGAGCTCATGAGGAGCTTCGGGTGGTCGGAGTCGGAGTTTTCTTCTGCAGTCAGGAAATCACCCACCTTCTTAGGTATCTCCCTCGATATGTTTCGCAGAAAAGTGGAATTTTTTATCAATGTGGTCGGTTACACCCCTTCCTTCATCGCCTCCCAACCATCTATCTTGCTATTTAGTCTGCAGAAGAGGGTAATTCTTCGGTTTCGTGTCACAGAGATGTTGAAATCGAAAGGATTGTGGACTGGACAAGCCAAGTTTACATCGATTCTCTTTTTCTCAGATACCAAATTCATGGAGAAGTTTGTTCTCCCACACAAAGAAAATGTTCCTGAGCTGCTTGATATTTTGAGAGTTGCTGGCACCTGTAAAGGAAATGATACCTTGCATTTGGCATCGGAGGATGAGGAAGGGCTTAGCTGATGGTCTAATTTGTGACGACGAAGGTAGATTATTTCCCTAATTTGACATTTGGGAATTTTCTGCAAAGGGCTTATCTAAAGGTCCATTGTGGTGTGGGAATTTTCTTTTATGACAAGCTAGCTAGATTAACATTGATTATAAATCAAATTTGTTCTGTCTTACTGATTGCTAGCTTAAATTATTTTCTGATTGTCTTTGGCATAGTATTGTTGCTTTGTACGTTAGCTGCATGTTTTAAAAATTCTACATAACAGTCCAACTGAGATTACCTTTGGATATATCGAAGGGACTTTTGGCTTTTGTCCAAATTAATCCAATTCCAGATTGGTTTTTGTTTGGGTTAGTCTTGAAGAGTCATATTTCAGATCAAGTTATGCTGTAAGTATATACAAAATATCACCAAAGATCACAGGAAGTTGCTGCGTAGTAATTGCTCTAACGATTTAAGTGGCTGAAAAACACTTAAACTTCTTTGCAAACTTATGTATTTATGTACTAATTGGATTATTCAAATTTGATTGATTCATTGTAATATTAGTATGCAGTGGCTTCAATGGAATTTGAAAGACCAGTTGCACTGGGTTGATCAGGAGTCACCAGCTCTTCTGAAACGTCTTCAACCTCCTTCGGAATTGCTAAAGCTTTTCTCGCATCAACAAACTCTTGCATGCCTCCATAGGCTTCTGCTCGTCCACTCTTTGTGATTCCAGGTGCAGATCTCTTCATTCTTGGATTTGGTGGATGCAATTTCTCATCATCATAGCTGAAGCTTTTGCTCCACTTGAAAGCCTTCAGAAGGCTGCACAACTAAATTTCTCTAACATCTTTATCGAACTAATTGCCTTGAGTTAGTCAATTCGCTGGTTCCTTAAGAATATTTTGGATGTCATTTTATTTCTTATTTCAAGTCTTCATGTTGTCGATGTGGTCCATGTTTCCCGCATCATGAACCGCGTGGCCCATTGTCTAGTCAATCTTGGAAGGGCTGTAAATTCTCTGTTTTTTTGGGTCTTGTAATGATAGATCAGTCTATCTCAGTATCTAATCCGCTTTAATCTTTATTGAAATTTCTCCTTTTTTGGTGAAAAAAAACTCTAGCATGCAAACTAACATGTAAGCTCAGAAGGTTTAAAAGTGACAATTAAATGTTTATTGCAAGATTCTGTAATTGGCTTTAGTTCTTGTTGTAGAGTTTATGATCATTTACATCACTAGTATTTCTGATTTTTATGCACGCTATCTTGACCCGTTCTCAACCAGTATTTTTCTGGCTATCGATGCCTTTGTGCATGTATTCAGTATCTCATTTCAGATTGGGTCATAAGATCATCATCATCTTTATCAATGCGTGAAATGTGTTTTGGATTTTGATATCATTTGTTCCATCTTTATTCTTTATTCTTTGTCTTGGATAATAATGTCTCAAATCCATAATTTTGATATAAATAATTTATCCATAATTTTGATATAAATAATTTATTACAGTAATTTTTATTCCTATGCATAGTGAAGGACAACTGTTTGAATTATGATACCCGGATGCTCTCCTTTATCTAGTCACAATGCTCGGCTCCTCCTTTCACCGTGATAACCTTTTGTCATTATTCAAAACCTATCGTTCGAGGTCTCTTTTTCTTTTATTTTATCGTCGATTGATTAAAATTATGTTAGGTGTTGTATTGTATCTGACCATATAAATTGAATTATGTTGAATCATGAGTTGAATTATACTTAACTATATGAATTATGTAATACTTAGTCACATTAGTTAGGTTGTGATTGACTACATAGATTGATTTGATAAATCAACTTATATTAAATCAATAATTTAACTCATATTATTAAATTATATCATAATATTTTTTAAAAATACTTTAAAATAATAACTAACCTTAAATCTATTCTTTTTCAAGAATTAACTAATTTAGATTGATAATTTTGAATTTAAAACTAATTAAATTGTACAAATTCATACAAAATTTTTTAAAACATAAATATGTCTAATTAAATAAATGAAAATTATTATTAAATAAACTAATTATTTTAACATCATAATTTCATAATCATTATTTATTAATCATAATATTTTAAAATTAAAACATTATTTTGCATCATATTAATTAAAAAAATTCTACTATTAAATATTTTAAAATATAAATAAAAATGATAATAAAGAAAATAAAGAATCCTACTCGTCCTTGCAATCCTATCATCAAAATTTTTTTTTTCTTAATCCTTCGTCCAACTTATAAGAGAGGGGAATTAATGAGGAATAGTAGAAGACGAACTCTTCTCGATAGATAAATAATATTTTTATTTTACTTTCATACAAAAATGGATTGTAATATTAATTTTACATTGTCCACACACAAAAATAAAATTTAAAATATTTGCTTTTTAAGAATCATATCAGAAAATAAATCAATTAATAATTTAATAAATCAATAAAATTCTTAATTTGTTCAAATAATAAAAAATAATTTTAATTAGTTTAAAGTATATTAAATAAATAAATTAAAATAACAATATATGATTTATAATAATTAATTGATGTTAAGAAAAAAAAATCTATGATTACAAAAATCTTGAAGTTTCAGAACACCTAACATCTATAAAAGGGAAGAGTTGAGCTGAAGCATTACGAGAAAAAAAAAAAAGTTCAAAAGTGGTGCAGAAACAAACATAATAGCCACGCAAAAATGGTTACTGGTTCAAGTAAAAGACATGTGATTAAGTAATTGAACTTTTAATCCACAACGCCAAGCTGAATCACTACATAATAAGAGTCGCCAGAAATCCACAGTTGTTAAAATAAGTTGCTATAAAAAATAAAAATCAGACACGAAGTAACTTCAGCTTATCAAAAAGAAAAATGAAAATGAGAAGCAGAGAGGTCATCTTTTCCCCCTCGACATCAACTCCATACGTTGCAGGGAACTCCAAGATATCATTGTCTAAATATCATCGATAAATATCACATATATATATATATATATATATATATAATAATTTATTTATACATCAAAATAAAAGTTAAAAATAATCATAGGTTTTATTCATAAACATAATAATATAAATTCAAAAATAAACATTCAACTTCAAGTCTAAGGTTTAGCTTTCAAAAAAAAAATAACCGAAAAAATTTTCAGAGTCCCCTTCAATCTATTTAAATTTATCAGATTAGATTTCGCTCAATCAAACACAAATGAGATAAATTAAAGATAATAAGTTAGATTGCATAGTAATATAATAGGTTAAGTTAGTCAATATGCTAATCATTTGCATTGTACATGATCATGCATATAACATACTAAGCTACGCAGTCTATGAACTAATCATGTATACTACATATGATTATCCATGTTGAGCCGGATTAAGTGATTAACCAAGCTTAGCATGTTCGTTGGGTCTAATCTACGGGTTGTAGTTTAGCTTGTGAGTAGAGTCTGACTTACTAAATAGATTTTAACTTAAATCATAATTATTTTTTTAATTTTAAATTATAGCATCATCAAATTATAATCAAAACACCAAACTATTATAATTGAGTCATTAAAATATAATAAATATTAATAGATTAAAAATATAAATTTACATTAAAGGGAAAATAATATTTTTACTCAACTATTGTACAAATCTAATAGAAATTGAATATTACAACTAGTATGTTGCAAGATAAAAATTTTAAAAATGATTGTAGTATGAATAATTATAATATATTAAATCCAAAAAAAATTAAATATTTGGATGAATATAATAAAATTTTAGAAACTATATATAGCATGAATAAAAAAATAATAATAATAATAATATTTTTTAAAAAAATATACAAGCGCCTACCTCTCTTATTCTGATTTGAAGTAGTGAAAAACTAAGAAAAGGAAATCGCACCTATTAAATAAAAAGAGTCGAGCCTTCCAAGGTAATAAATATTTTAATTGTTATATTTATTTAATTAATAAAAATAATATCACTTAACTTAAAATATTGAATATTTATTTTATAATTTTTATTCATAAGAAAAGAAAGTAAGTAATTGTACTTAAACTGAATGATTTAAGGACAGATGAAACCTGTCAAATTAGTATTTTAAGATCATTTTATCCATATTTTTGATATAAATAATTTATTCCTATAATTTTATATTTCTTGTGCATACCGAAGGTTATACGCACTTCGTTTAAGGAGCGTGGTTGTAATTAGGGTGCCGCTGCGGCTGCACTCTTGTCCCACAATGGCTGCTGCTCCGCTCCGCTCCGTACTCCGCCGCAATGGCCTTCTGCCCTTGTTCGAAACCTGCCGCCTTCGAGATCTCCTCTTCTTCTCCTCCTCTGTCGACGCTGCCGCCGCCGTAGGCGGCACCATATCTCCAGATCCCCACTTCATGGTGGAATACCTCGTGAACTCCTGCGGGTTCTCCCCCTCCGAGGCAGCCATGTTCTCTGAACCCCTTGCGCACCTCCGATCCACCGAGAAACCCGACGCCGTCCTTAACTTCATGAGATCTCAGGGCTTCGATGGCGCCGGTATCAGGAAGGTGATATCTGGGGATCCCAGATACTTATGCTGCAACGTGGAGAAGAACCTCACCCCGAAGTTTCAGTTCTTACGCGATTTGGGCCTATCGGAGTCGGACATCGTCGATGTCATCCGGAATAACGATGACATCCTCTGCCGCAACGTTCACCGTTCCTTCGGCCCCAAATTGGAGACATGGGAAAGTCTCTTGGGATCGAGAGAGCTCGTTCTCAAGCATCTCAAGAAGTCAGGATGGTTTTTCTTCTCCAGCGTCGAGAAGACATTGCATCCTAACCTAAAGTTCTTGAGGGATGAGTGCGGCATTCCGGAAGAAAGGTTCTCTCTCGTCTTGAGAAGTCACCCACAATTAATCTCACAGAAACCAAAGTCACTCCGAGCTTTGGTGGCGAGAGCCGATGAGCTGGGGATGCCACGGCAATCTCGGATGTTCATGTGGACACTTGTTGTTTTCCACAACGTAAGCCAAGAAAGGTTCGAGGCCAAGGTCGAGCTCATGAGGAGCTTCGGGTGGTCGGAGTCGGAGTTTTCTTCTGCAGTCAGGAAAGCACCCACCTTCTTACGCGTGTCCGTCGACATGATGCGCAGAAAAATGGAATTTTTTATCAATATAGTCGGGTACACCCCTTCCTTCATCGCCTCCCAACCAACTATCTTGCTATATGGTCTGCAGAAGAGGGTAATTCCTCGGTTTCGTGTTTTGGAGATGTTGATTACGAAAGGCTTGGGGACTCGACTAGGCAAGTTTTCGTACTATGTGAAATTATCAAATACAAAATTCCGGGAGAAGATTGTTCTACCTTACAAAGAAAAGGTTCCTGAGCTTCTTGATATTTTGAGAGCAGGTGAGTGTGAAGGGAAATGAGCCCTTTTATTTGGTATCAGAGGAGGATGAGAAGGGCTTAGCTGATGGTCTAACTCACATTTGAATTTCTCAACAGGAGCTGAGCAGTGATTCGGCACCTTTTCCCTTGACAACAAGCTGTCTTACATCGACCACCAGCCTTGGCTACTGAGGTGCAGTCCAGTGAAAGAATTATTCCTTTGGTGCCATATGGTAGTAATGTTGTAATTGGAAGGTCTACGCATTGCCCAACACAAAATGTCTTCCAGTTTTACTCATTAAGGTTCATGGAAAAGTCTGTTCTTTGTTGCAAAGCACAAGTCCCTGGCCTGTTTGAAATCTCTGATAGATGAAGGTAGATTATTCCCCTAGTTTGAGATTCTGGAAATAGAATGCAAATGGCTTCTCTAAAAGTCTATTGAGGTGTGAGATTCTTCTCATGTGACAAGCTAGTTTAGCATTGATTATAAACCAACTTTGTTTGTATGTGACAATGCAAATGGCACAGTATTGTTGGTTTGTATGTGAACTGCAGATTTTAGAAATTCTGCTTAGCAGTCCAACGGAGATTATTTTGGATCTTAGGAACATTTGGATTCTGTTTAAGTTGATTCTGAAAGGGTATTTGGATTCTGTCCAATGTAATTCCGGATCGGTTATTGGTTGTTGGGTGAGTGTGAAAGAGCCATGTTTCAGATTAAGTTATGCAGTATGTATACACCACCAAAGATAACGAGAAGTTAAATGGAGTAGTACTTGCTCTGATGATTTTAGTAGCTGAAAAAAATTTAAACCCCAAAGTGTTGTTTCTATAATTTGTTGTAGGTGAGTTTTCATCTTGTCAGTTGAGTTTCTATGCAAACTTGCTCGTGTGCTAATTGGAAGATTCCATTTATGTTTCTGTTATGTATTGTGATATTTGCATGCAGGGGCCTCAATGGAATTTGGAAGACCAGTTTTTGTGTTGATCAGGATTACCATTGGCTTGGTACTCACCCATTTCTTTTGCATGTAAGAAGGTGTCACTTTGCTTGCAGGTTGAATGGACTTCAGAGAATCAAAACTTGTGTATGTTATACTGAAATGCCTTCATCCTCATTGGAATTGTTGAGTATGCTATCCTGAAATGTCTTCAGTCTCACTGGAATTGTAGAGTTTGCTATCCTGAAATGTCTTCAGCCTCATTGGAATTGTTGCCCAGGCATTTCCTGCATCACAACAAACTCTAACATGCAAACTAATTTATACGCCTAAACATTTTAAAATTGACAACAAAATGTGAATTTCAAATCTCTGTAATTGTCTTTAGGATTTCTTTTAGAGTTAATGATCATTGCATCATAAGGTTTTATGTCCCGCATTTAGTGCAGAAATGACTACTTATGATTGTGCAAACTATCCTTACCCATTCTCAGCTACTCTTGTTTTGGCCTCTCCATGCAATTGTGCATATTTTTAATATCACAATTCAGATAAGATCATAAGAATATTGATCATCTTTCTCATATGTAAAATGTTTTCGGAATCTTGATATCAGCTGTTCATCTTTTGCAGCGAATTTTGTGTAGCTGTGCATGAATTGTGGAACTGATAGAACAAACAAGTGCATCAAGAATATTGGAAGGTATGCGAAAACTGCTTTTCTAATTACATTCTTGTTCCTGCCATGCTTGTTTGTAGTGCTATAGAGTATGCTATGAATCTTGTCTCTTGCAAGCAATCATTGGAATTGGTTCTTGGATTCTTGTTCATAGTTTTTGTTTAATTTTTGAGCGTGTTAGTTTATTTAATCTGTTGCGAGTTTGGTATAACAAGGTTTCAAAATCATTTGGTTATTATCTCAATTCTCAATGGGCATATCGAGACCCATAATCGGCCTAAATTGGGCTTTCCCATTGTGTAGACTTGCTCAATATTTCTTACTTTTGTTCGTAAGGCCCAATTGAACCCATTACGGACCGTATGCAGCCCGTTTCTCGTGCGTACACTCAACTGTGTATCTTACTTTCTTTAAATGTTTGTTATAGATTGCTCCTCATGCAATCAGGTAAGTGTGATTTCTGTGAATTCTTCATCAAGTCTGCTGGTTTTTCTTCTTTCTTCCAATTGTAAGTTATGTATCTGTTTTCATTACACAACTATGTGTAAGCATAATATAGATTGGAAGTTAAATATCTCTTGCAATGGATGCTAATATGTTACATAAATGTAGTTAAATCCTTTGGGTCTCAATGACATTACAAAAGGCTTGTTGTAAGTGCAATGCCTTTTGTGCCATGGTGCAGGTGGGAGCTAAGCACAATGATAATATCTATATTAAGATAAAGTGGATGAGACAAATGTGAATTTTGTTGCTGGATATTTCATGGTGGTCTAATCATAAGTGACAGAAGATTGGATGAAAGAAACAGATTAAGATTTGAGCCTATGAGTGATAAAAGGAATTAGTAAATGATCTCTCTCATGGATTGCGTCAGATATCGAATTTATTTTGTGTCTAAGTCCTCATCATTATTCCGACATTTTTTTTTGTAATCAATGATGATTGTGGTTAACTATTTAACTCTATATGTGTAAAAGAATATATATATATATATTAGCATTTATCTCTATATCCCTTGCTCCAAGATCCTAGCTCCAAGATAAATTGGATTGTTGGATTGATAATAATAATAATAGTCTAAAATAATAATTATAGAAGATTGGATTTTGGAAATAATTATTACATAAGGAATTGGGAGGCAGTCAACCTCATTCCTTTCATGTTGTAGAACAGACCACTTCAAAACCATTAAGAAGCTTCATGTGTAAGAATCTTCATACAAAGTCTAACGTGCAAACTAACATGTAAGATCAAAACGTTTAGAAGTGACAATTAAATGTGTATTTCAAGATTCGTTAATTACCTTTCGCTCTTGTAGTATAGTTTATGATCATTTGCATCACTAGTATTTCAGATTTATGCACACTATCTTCACTCATTCCCAACTCGATTTTTTTCTGCCTAGCCATGTCTGATATGCGTTTTATATTTTGATATCAGTTGTTCCGTCTTTGCTGTGCAGGAGTCGTAGAACTGATAGAACTTGGAAGTTCATCAACAATATTGGGAAGATACTCTTTTTTCTTTATGACTGAATAATAACGTCCCAATTCTTTTTGTCAACACACGTATGTCTCAATTTTGGGAAGACTGACATTATTGAAATGAATATATGGAAGGAAGTGAGAAAAGTAGAATTCATGAATTTAAATAAGACAAGTAATCTAAGCAAAATCGTGCACATATTTCATGTTAATGAACCAATGCAATGTGAACATAAAGCATAAAAGGATAGGATACTTTCGGATGCTCACGAAGTTGGCATGTATAGATTGATTGTCTCCAGATTGAAAATGTGGCCTGCTATAATTAACAGGTGTTGTGATATATATATATATATATATATACATATATATATATATATATATATATATATATATACATATATATATACATATATATATATATATATACATATATATATATATATATATATATATATATATATATCTTTGCATCGATTCTCGGATAATCTGTTCTTTTTTTACATGAGGATCATCGATAATAGTCGATCGGCGAGGATTGCTAATGTTTGGATTGTCAAACAAACGATAAGATAGTGGAGGATAATTGATGAGGTAAAAATATAATGAAACGCATATAAAAGTACAGTAAAAAGCGATGATCGATAGAAGAAAATTGAATATTAAAAAAATTAATTTTTTTAATTTAGGCAATATCATAAGAAAATTTGAATGTAGAAGTTTTTTTTAAAAAAGAATTCGTCGGATGATCAAATCACTTTTCTCATGTAAAGCGTGTTTTCTTATGGAGAGACAAAATTATATAAATATTTTGTCGATCACTTTATCCATATTTGTGATATAAATACATTATTCCTGCAGTTTTGTATTTCTTGTGCATAGCGAAGCTTATACACACTATATATAGGAATTAGGGTACCCCTTTCAGGTCATTTTCCTCTCCCACGATGGCGGCTGCGACGCTGCGCTCCGTACTCCGCCGCAATCGCCTCCTTCCCTTGTTCGAAACCTGCCGCCTTCGAGATCGCCTCTTCTTCTCCTCCTCTGTCGACGCTGCCGCCGTCACCGTAGGCGGCACCATGTCTCCAGATCCCCACTTCATGGTGGAATACCTCCTGAACTCCTGCGGGTTCTCCTCCTCCGAGGCAGCCAAGTTCTCTAAATCCCTTGCGCACCTCCGATCCACCGAGAAACCCGACGACGTCCTTAACTTCATGAGATCTCAGGGCTTCGACGGCGCCGGTATCAGGAAGGTGATATCTGCGGATCCCAGATACTTATGCTACAACGTGGAGAAGAACCTCGCCCCGAAGTTTCAGTTCTTACGCGATTTGGGCCTATCTGAGTCGGATATCGTCGATGCCATCCTGAAGAACAATGGCATCCTCCACTACAACGTTCACCGTTACTTGGTCCCCAAATTGGAGATGTGGGAAAGTCTCTTGGGATCGAGAGAGCTCGTTCTCAAGCATCTCAAGAAGTCAAGATGGTTTTTCTTCTCCAGCGTTGAGAAGACTTTGCAGCCTAACCTAAAGTTCTTGAGGGATGAGTGCGGCATTCCTGAAGAAAGGGTCTCTGTCGTCTTGAGAAGTGACCCAAAATTCATCTCACAGAAATCAGAGTCTCTCCGAGCTTTGGTGGCGAGAGCCGATGAGCTGGGGATGCCACGGCAATCTCGGATGTTCGTGCGGACACTTGTTGCTCTCCACAACGTAAGCAAAGAAAGGTTCGAGGCCAAGGTCGAGCTCATGAGGAGCTTCGGGTGGTCGGAGTCGGAGTTTTCTTCTGCAGTCAGGAAATCACCCACCTTCTTAGGTATCTCCCTCGATATGTTTCGCAGAAAAGTGGAATTTTTTATCAATGTGGTCGGTTACACCCCTTCCTTCATCGCCTCCCAACCATCTATCTTGCTATTTAGTCTGCAGAAGAGGGTAATTCTTCGGTTTCGTGTCACAGAGATGTTGAAATCGAAAGGATTGTGGACGGGACAAGCCAAGTTTCCATACATTCTCGCATTATCAGATACCAAATTCTTGGAGAAGTTTGTTCTCCCTCACGAAGAAAATGTTCCTGAGCTGCTCGATATTTTGAGAGTTGATGGCGTGTGTAAAGGAAAATGATACCTTTCATTTGGTATCGGAGGCTGAGAAAGGGCTTAGCTGATGGTCTAATTTGCCAACAAAGGTAGATTATTCCCCTAATTTGATATTTGGGAATTTTCTGAAAAGGGCTTATCTAAAGGTCCATTTAGGTGTGGGATTTTTCTTTTATGACAAGCTAGGTAGATTAACATTGATTATAAATCAAATTTTTTCTGTCTTGCTGATTGTCTTTGGCATAGTATTGTTGGTTTGTCTGTAAACTGAATGTTTTAGAAATTCTACATGACTGTCCAACTGAGATGACCTTTGGATCTATTGTGGGGACTTTTGGATTTTGTCCAAATTAATTTCAATTCTGGATTGGTTTTTGTTTGGGTAAGTCCTGATGAGTCATGTTTCAGATCAAGTTATGCAGTATATAGAAAATATCACCAAAGATCACAAGAAATTGTTGAGTGGTAATTACTCTAATGATTTAACTGGCTGAAAAAAACTTAAACACCAAAGAGTTGTTTCTGTAATTTGATTTTAAATGAGTCATCACCCAATTTATGGATTTGGATATATCTAAGGTGTTTTCTCTTGTCAGTGGAGGCTTCTTTGCAAACTTATTTATTTATGAACTAATTGGAATATTCAAATTTGATTTATGCATTGTAATATTAGTATGCAGTGGCTTCAATGGGATTTGAAAGACCAGTTGCACTGGGTTGATAAGGAGTCACCAGCTTTAGTGCTAACTATGCTCTCATCATCATAGCTGATGCTTCTGCTCGTCCACCCTTTGTGATTCCAGGTGCAGATCTCTTCATTCTTGGAGTTCATTCTTGGATTTGGTGGATGCAACTTCTCATCATCATAGCTGAAGCTTCTGGTCTACTTGAAAGCCTTCAGAAGGCTGCACAACTAAATTTCTCCAACATCTGAATCGAACTAATTCCCTTGAGTTAGTCGATTCACTGGTTCCTTCTTTTATTTCTTTGTTCAAGTCTTTATGTTGTCGATGTGGTCCATGTTTCCCGCATCATGAAAGGCGTGGGCCATTGGCTAGTCAATCTTGGAAGGACTGTAAATTCTGTCTTTTTGGTTCTTGTAATAATAGATCAATCTAGCTCGGTATCTAATCCACTTTAATCTTTAATGAAATTTCTCCTTTTTCGGTAAAAAAAGAAAAAAAACAAACTCTAACATGCAAACTAACATGTAAGCTCAGAAGGCTTAAAAGTGACAATTAAATGTGTATTGCAAGATTCTGTAATTGGCTTTAGTTGTTGTTGTAGAGTTTATGATCATTTACATCACTAGTATTTCTGATTTTTATGCACACTATCTTGACCCGTTCTCAACCAGTATTTTTCTGGCTATCCATGCCTTTTTGCCTGTATTCAGTATCTCATTTCAGATAGGGTCATAAGATCATCACTCATCTTTATCAATGCGTGAATTGTGTTATTGATTTTGATATCAGTTGTTCCATCTTTATTCTTTGTCTTGGATAATAACGTCCCAAATCGTTATGTCAACTCAAGTCTCAATTTTGGTCAGACAGACATTAATGAAATGATTATATGGAAGGAACTTAGAAAAGTAGAATTCATAAATTTAAATAAGACGAGGAATCAAAGCAAAATTATGCACTTATATATCATGTTAATGAACCGATGCAACGTGAACATACAACAACATATGCATTTTCAAACAAGGATTGGGTATTTATGGATGATCACGAAGTTGGAATGTATAGATTGATGTCTTCATATTGAAATGTGGCCTGCTATAATTAACAAGTGTTATTTTACAGATATAGTATATTGATGTACAGTCAATTTTAATTAAATATCATATTATCCATCATCAACTTCAATCGAGCTTTTTTTTTTTTGAATTTTTACGAGTCATAAATACTATTCAAAGCATATTAATTTAAACACAAGAAATCATGTTTTGAACGATCATAAGATTGTTTTTTTTTTTAATTCTGGTGTAACAATAAATTATTTTTGGATCAAATAAATGAATAATTTTATATCTTTATAAAGATACAAAATCATATAAATATTTTGTAGATAACTTTATCCATAATTTTGATATAAATAATTTATTACAGTAATTTTTATTCCTATGCATATCGAAGGACAACTGTTTGAATTATGACACCCGGATGCTCTCCTTTATCTAGTCACAATGCTCGGCTCCTCCTTTCACCGTGATAACCTTTTGTCATTATTCAAATCCTATCGTTCGAGGTCTCATTTTCTTTTATTTTATCGTCGATTGATTAAGATTATGTTTAGATCAAATAAGTTAACAAGAAAATGATGATTGAGTTTTGCCTAACCGTAGGTGTTGTATCGTATACCATATGAATTGAGTTATATTGAATCATATGAGTTGAATTATACTTAACTATATGAATTATGTTATACTTAGTCACATGAGTTAGGTTATGCTTGACTGCATAGATTGATTTGATTAATCAACTTACATTAAATCATTAATTTAACTCATATTATTAAATTATATCATGATATTTTTTAAAAAATATTTTAAAATAATAATTAACATTAAATCTATTCTTTTTCAAGAATTAACTAATTTAGATTCATAATTTTAAATTTAAAACTAATTAAATTGTACAAATTCATACATAATTTTTTAAAACATAAATATGTCTAATTAAATAAATTATTATTATTATTAAATTAACTAATTATTTTAACATCATAATTTCATAATCATTATTTACTAATCATAATATTTTTAAAATTAAAATATTATTTTGCATCATATTAATTAAAACAATTCTACTATTAAATATTTTAAAATATAAATAAAAATGATAATAAAGAAAATAAAGAATCCTACGCGTCCTTGCAATCATGTCATCAAGGGAGAATTACCGAGGAATAGTAGAAGATGAACTCTTCTCGATAGATAAATAATATTTTTATTTTACTTCGTACAAAAATGGATTGTAATATTAATTTTACATTGTCCACACACAAAAATAAAATTTAAAATATTTGCTTTTTAAGAATCATATCAGAAAATAAATCAATTAATAATTTAATAAATCGATGAAATTCTTAATACCTCATGATGGAATACCTCATGAACTCTAAACCCCTTCGAGGCAGCCAAGGTCTGTAAACCCCTTGCGCACCTCCGAGCCATCGAGAAACCCGACATCGTCCCTAACTTCATGAGATCTCAGGGCTTCGACAGCGCTGGTATCAGGAAGGTGATATCTTCAAGACCCAATTACTTTTGCTGCAACGTGGAGAAGAACCTCGTCCCGAAGTTTCAATTCTTACGCGATTTAGGCCTATCGGAGTCTGACATCATCGATGTCATCCAGAATAACGATGACATCCTCTACCTCTAACCATTACCATTGTGTTATTAAAACATGATATTAACTTAAAATGTTGAATATCTATTTTATAAATTTTATTCATAAGAAAAATTTATCCATATTTTTTATATAAATAATTTATTCCTATAATTTTGTATTTCTTGTGCTTAGCGAAGGGTTGTACGGACTACAGATGAAAGCGGGTTGTTTGTATCAGGGTGCCGTTGCGTCAGCTCTCTTTCGTCCCACAATGGCGGCTGCGACGCTCCGCTCCGTGCTCCGCCGCAATAGCCTCCTGCCCTTGTTCGAAACTCACCGCCTTCGAGATCTCTTCTACTTCTCCTCCTCTGTCGACCCTGCCGCCGCCGTAGGCGGCACCATATCTCCAGATCCCCACTTCATGGTGAAATACCTCGTGAACTCCTGCGGGTTCTCCCCCTCCGAGGCAGCCAAGTTCTCTAAACCTCTTGCGCACCTCCGATCCACCGAGAAACCCGACGCCGTCCTTAACTTCATGAGATCTCAGGGCTTCGATGGCGCCGGTATCAGGAAGGTGATATCTGCGGATCCCAGCTACTTACGCTGCAACGTGGAGAAAAACTTGGCCCCGAAGTTTCAGTTCTTACGCGATTTGGGCCTATCGGAGTCGGATATCGTCGATGCCATCCTGAAGAACCAGGCCATCCTCCTTCACAACGTTCACCGTTCCTTCGTCCCCAAATTGGAGATGTGGGAAAGTCTCTTGTGATCGAGAGAGCTCGTTCTCAAGCATCTCAAGAAGACAACACGGTTTTTCTTCTACAGCGTTGAGAAGACATTGCATCCTAACCTAAAGTTCTTGCGGGATGAGTGCGGCATTCCTGAAGAAAGGGTCTCTGTCGTCTTGATAAGTCACCCACAATTAATCACAAATAAACCAAAGTCACTCCGAGCTTTGGTGGCGAGAGCCGATGAGCTGGGGATGCCACGGCAATCTCGGATGTTCGTGTGGACACTTGATGTTCTCCAAATGGTAAGCAAAAAAAGGTTCGAGGCCAAGTTCGAGCTCATGAGGAGCTTCGGGTGGTCGGAGTCGGAGTTTTCTTCTGCAGTCAGGAAAGCACCCACCTTCTTACGCATGTCCCTCGACATGTTGCGCAGAAAAGTGGAATTTTTTATCAATGTGGTCGGTTACACCCCTTCCTTCATCGCCGACAAATCATATCTCTTGCTATATGGTCTGCAGAAGAGGGTAATTCCTCGGTTTCGTGTGACGGAAATGTTGAAATTGAAAGGATTGTGGACTGGACAATGCAAGTTTACATCGATTCTCGTTTTCTCAGATACCAAATTCATGGAGAAGTTTGTTCTCCCACACAAAGAAAATGTTCCTGAGCTGCTTGATATTTTGAGAGTTTCTGGCACCTGTAAAGGAAATGATACCTTGCATTTGGCATCGGAGGATGAGGAAGGGCTTAGCTGATGGTCTAATTTGTGACGACGAAGGTAGATTATTTCCCTAATTTGACATTTGGGAATTTTCTGCAAAGGGCTTATCTAAAGGTCCATTGTGGTGTGGGAATTTTCTTTTATGACAAGCTAGCTAGATTAACATTGATTATAAATCAAATTTGTTCTGTCTTACTGATTTCTAGCTTAAATTATTTTCTGATTGTCTTTGGCATAGTATTGTTGCTTTGTACGTTAGCTGCATGTTTTAAAAATTCTACATAACAGTCCAACTGAGATTACCTTTGGATCTATCGAAGGGACTTTTGGCTTTTGTCCAAATTAATTCCAATTCCAGATTGGTTTTTGTTTGGGTAAGTCTTGGAGAGTCATATTTCAGATCAAGTTATGCAGCAAGTATATACAAAATATCACCAAAGATCACAGGAAGTTGCTGAGTAGTAGTTGCTCTAACGATTTAAGTGGCTGAAAAACACTTAAACTTCTTTGCAAACTTATGTATTTATGTACTAATTGGAATATTCAAATTTGATTGATGCATTGTAATATTAGTATGCAGTGGCTTCAATGGAATTTGAAAGACCAGTTGCACTGGGTTGATCAGGAGTCACCAGCTCTTCTGAAATGTCTTCAACCTCCTTGGAATTGCTAAAGCTTTTCTCGCATCAACAAACTCTTGCATGCCTCCATAGGCTTCTGCTCGTCCACCCTTTGTGATTCCAGCAGCAGATCTCTTCATTCTTGGAGTTCATCCTTGGATTTGGTGGATGCAACTTCTCATCATCATAGTTGAAGCTTCTGCTCTACTCGAAAGCTTTCGGAAGGCTGCACAACTAAATTTCTCCAACATCTGAATCGAACTAATTGCCTTGAGTAGTCGATTCGCTGGTTCCTTAAGAATATTTTGGATATCATTTTATTTCTTATTTCAAGTCTTTATGTCGTCGATGTGGTCCATGTTTCCCGCATCATGGACCGCGTGGCCCATTGGCTAGTCAATTTCAGAAGGACTGTAAATTCTCTTTGTTTTTTTGGGTCTTGTAATTATAGATCAGTCTAGCTCAGTATCTAATCCACTTTAATCTTTAATGAAATTTCTCTATTTTCGGTAAAAAAAACAGAAACTCTAACATGCAAACTAACATGTAAGATCAGAAGGTTTAAAAGTGACAATTAAATGTGTATTGCAAGATTCTGTAATTGGCTTTAGTTCTTGTTGTAGAGTTTATGATCATTTAAATAAGACAAGTAGTCAAAGCAAAATTATGCACTTATATCATGTTAGTGAACATACAACAACATGCGTATTTTCAAACAAAGTATAGGGTATTTATGGATGATCACGTAGTTGGGATGTATATATTGATGTCTTCAGATTGAAATGTGGCCTGCTATAATTAACAAGTGTCTTGTTACAGATATAGTATATTGTTGTACAATTAATTTTAATTAAATATCATATAATCCATGATCAACTTCAATCGAGCAATTTTTTTTAAAATATTTACGAGTCATAAATACTATTCAAGGCATATTAATTTAAACACAAGAAATCAAGTTTTGAAGGATCATAAGATTGTTTTTTTTTCAAATCTGGTGTAGCAATAGATTATTTTTGGATCAAATAAATGAACAATTTTATGTTTTTTAAAGATACAAAATCATATAAATATTTTGTAGATTACTTTATCCATAATTTTGATATAAATAATTTATTCCTATAATTTTAATCTTTCATGCATAGCGAATGATAGTTGTTGAAATTATGATACTCTTGTGGCTCTCCTTTATTTAAAATGATTGTTGTAGACTTCCTATCCCTTTTTGAAACCTATGGCTTTTGAGGTCTTTTTTTTTTTACTTCATCACCGATTGATTATGATCATGTTTTATCAAATTAGCTGAAAATATAAGGATGATTGAGGATGAACTTAATGTTTAAGAAGAAGATGATGAATTGCATCATGGAACTACGACTCAAATGCGTCTCTTGTCCTTTCGTGTACAAGCAAAGGGATCACATCCTAAAACTGGTAGGTGAATCCATCATACGATCGAGATGGAAGCACCTCTGCCGGGCCCATTCCACGCCTGGGAGCATCCCCATCATCATCAGACAATAGTACATCTGTTGACCTATGTATGAATATACAACATGAAAAGGGAAGCATTTAGTTAGCCTTCAACTCTTCTTCTTCCTCCCTTGAGAACTAACGGGGGATGCCGAGTGAGCTAATGGGGGATGTAGAAGGCCACATAAAGAAGAGCAGGTAAGGAGATAGAGGAAAAATGATTCTGGAGGTTTTAGTAGTCAAGGACATGGCACTATCATTGAACCTTTCAACCATGAGAGCAACATATACCATTGTCTCTATCACTCTCTTCCTGCACGTATAATTTAGCCCTGCTTTGGCTCAATACATTCTGCAATGATAAACCAACAAAGTGAGTTTTCATAAGTACATTTTGATATCCGTGAACATGCATTGGTACATACATTAATATCTAAAACCTTTAATCATAAAATGATTTGATTTGAGTACTTGAAACTCAAAGAATTTCATGAAACAATAATCTCATAAATTAAATCACTAGAAAAGTTAATTTATACGACTATTATGTATTTGTTCTTTATACTATGCTACCATACAACTTTGAAGTATGGAGAGTAACAACAACGAGCATCTGCATATATAGTTTTATGATCTTAACTTACAGTTAAATCATGGCCACATAACATAGGTCATATAAATTGAGTGATGTATAATCACATAGATTGAATTATATTTGATTTAGAAGTTAAATTATATTTGATTATATGAGTTAAGTCATATCTAACTATATAAGTTTGATTATATTTAGTTACATTTGTTAAGTCATACTTAATCATATGAATTGAATTGGATGATATCTAATTATGAGCTAACTTATGTTTGATTATGCTTGATCATACTAGCTGAGTTATAGTTAATCATATATGCTAAGTCATAATTGCCAAATAAGTTAGACAATCCTTGATCACATAGGATGAGTTATGTTTAACCACATAAGTTATATCATACTTGATCACATAGATTTAGTTATGTTTAACTACATATATTATATTATATTTGAACTATACGAATGACCAGATTGAGTAATACTTAATCACGTCAATTAGATTATACTTAATCACATAGATTGGTTTGATCAATCAACTTAACTAAGGTTAAATCTTCAATTTGACTCGTACTTATTAAATTAGATTTTAATAGTTTAAAAAATATTTTTAAAATATTATAAAATAATAATTAATTATAAATATATTAATTTTCATAAATTAACTAATTTAGATTTATGTTCCAAATTTAAAAGTAATTAAATCATAAAAATTTAAACTTAATTATTTAAAACATAAATATACTTTCAATAATCATTATTTATTAATCATAAAATTATAAAATAAAAATATTATTTCTATAACATATAAATTAAAATAATTCAAATATTAAATATTTTAAAAATATAAATAAAAAAATCTACTCTCCTCGTGATCATTTCCTCTAAGAACCCTTTCCCCTCAAGCTAGGAACAACGAGGAAAGATGAGCTTGAGCTCTCCATAAAAGATAAATAATAATTTAAATATTTTTTAATCATATTATTTAAATAAAATACTAATTTAAATAAAGTAATACATGATTTAAAGTAATTAATTGATGTTAGAAAATTATGGATGATTATAAAAGTCACGACTTTATTGGATGATATGCATGATTATTAAACTAATAAATTATCTGCAGTCAATCAAGCTCACCTAACAATTACAAGATCTTTTGAATGTTGATTCTTGCAATTTGTTCACTATGTAATCAAACAGAGTAGACGAAATCCAGAATAAGCTACATGTTCCTGAAGTTTAAGAACACCTAACATCTATAAAAAGGGATGAATTGAGATGAAACATTATGAAAATGATGTTAAAGTATAACATGAAAATGCACCAAGGAAAAAATATATATATATAATTCATCAAGAAAAATTCAGATCATAAAGGGCTTTCACATGCATGCATGGCAAACGAAAATGTTCAATTGTGGTTTAAAAAAAAAAACATAATTACCATGCAAAAAGAGAAAATAATGATTCAAGTAAAACATATATTAATAAGAGTAATTTAACTTTTAACCCACAATACCAAGCCGAATCACTACAGAGTAATAAAAACCTCACAGTTATTTTTACTATATCTTTCCTTGATTAAGAATAATATCATTAAATTTCTACCATCGATCGATAACAATGACATACTTCCCATTTGCAGGAGAGCAAAGGTCAAGAATACAAACCTGAAAAACCAAATAATTCTTTCTTAAAAAAATTAATTTAATAAGTTCTATCAACCAATAAAATTATCAAATGTAATATCATGGATATGCGGGATATGGTATAGCTTGTGGGTTGAGTCGGACAAACTAATTGATTTCAATTCAAATCATAATTAATTTTTACTTTTAAAATTATACTATCATGAAATTATAATAAAAATATCTAACCATTACCATTGTGTTATTAAAACATAATATTAACTTAAAATGTTGAATATCTATTTTATAAATTTTATTCATAAGAAAATTTTATCCATATTTTTTTATATAAATAATTTATTCCTATAATTTTGTATTTCTCGTGCTTAGCGACGGGTTATACGGACTGCAGATAAAAGCGGGTTGTTTGTATTAGGGTGCCGCTGCGGCTGCTCTCTTTCGTCCCACAATGGCGGCTGCGACGCTCCGCTCCGCTCCGTGCTCCGCCGCAATAGCCTCCTGCCCTTGTTCGACACCCACCGCCTTCGAGATCTCCTCTTCTTCTCCTCCTCTGTCGACCCTACGGCCGCCGTAGGGGACACCATATCTCCAGATCCCCACTTCATGGTGAAATACCTCGTGAACTCCTGCGGGTTCTCCCCCTCCGAGGCAGCCAAGTTCTCTAAACCTCTTGCGCACCTCCGATCCACCGAGAAACCCGACGCCGTCCTTAACTTCATGAGATCTCAGGGCCTCGGTGGCGCCGTTATCAGGAAGGTGATATCTGCGGATCCCAGATACTTACGCTACAACGTGGAGAAAAACTTGGCCCCGAAGTTTCAGTTCTTACGCGATTTGGGCCTATCGGAGTCGGATATCGTCGATGCCATCCTGAAGAACCATGGCATCCTCCTCTTCAACGTTCAGCGTTCCATCGTCCCCAAATTGGAGATGTGGGAAGGTCTCTTGGGATCGAGAGAGCTCGTTCTCAAGCATCTCAAGAAGACAACGCGGTTTTTCCACTCCAGCGTTGAGAAGACATTGCATCCTAACCTAAAGTTCTTGAGGGATGAGTGCGGCATTCCTGAAGAAAGGGTCTCTGTCGTCTTGAGAAGTCACCCAAAATTAATCTCACAGAAACCAGAGTCTCTCCGAGCTTTGGTGGCGAGAGCCGATGAGCTGGGGATGCCACGGCAATCTCGGATGTTCATGTGGACAGTTAATATTATCCAGAGGGTAAGCAAAGAGAGGTTCGAGGCCAAGGTCGAGTTCATGAGGAGGTTCGGGTGGTCGGAATCGGAGTTTTCTTCTGCTGTCAGGAAAGTACCCACCTTCATAGGCATGTCCCTCGATATGTTGCGCAGAAAAGTGGAATTTTTTATCAATGTGGTCGGTTACACCCCTTCCTTCATCGCCGACAAATCATATCTCTTGCTATTTAGTCTGCAGAAGAGGGTAATTCCTCGGTTTCGTGTCACAGAGATGTTGAAATCGAAAGGATTGTGGACTGGACAAGGCAAGTTTTCATGCATTCTCACATTATCAGATACCAAATTCATTGAGAAGTTTGTTCTCCCTCACAAAGAAAATGTTCCTGAGCTGCTTGATATTTTGAGAGTTGCGGGCGTGTGTAAAGGAAAATGATACCTTTCATTTGGTATCGGATGATGAGAAAGGGCTTAGCTGATGGTCTAATTTGCCAACGACAAAGGTAGATTATTCCCCTAATTTGAGATTTTGGAAATAGAATGCAAAGGGCTTATCAAAAGGTGTATTAAGGTGTGGGATTTTTCTTTAATGGCAAGCTAGATTAGCATTGATTATAAATCAAATTTGTTCTGTCTTACTAATTGTTAGCTTAACTTATTTTCTGATTGTCTTTGGCACAGTATTGTTGCTTTGTACGTTAGCTGCATGTTTTAAAAATTCTACCACTTGAAGTCTCCCAAAAGATTAGAATTTCTATAAAACAACAGGAACTGCACAAAATGAAGTTGCTCAAATATGCAAAACATTATATCGATAAGGGGCCTAGAAACAGATACAGTCTCTTTCCACAAATAAAATGTCTGATGTTATGGAGTTCACAAAACACACAACTAACTTCATGCTTGATACTGTCCTCTCATAATAAAGCTTGTTTCACATATTACTTACCTTCGAGCTGAAAGTAATTGTTGCCCAGCATCTGCATATTTTTTCGTTTCAATCAAGGAGCAAGCATAGTTGTATGCCAGTTCAAAGTTACTAGAAGCTTTGACTTTAAGTGCATCCATAGTTCCTTGAACTTCAGGAGACCTTCCAGCTGCAACCAGAGCAGCTATGATGTTTGTTTTTATATCTAAGGAGTCAATCTTGAATCTTTGAATCTTCTCATAGCTTTCCATGCAAGCATCCATTTTTCCTAAACGATAAAATATCTGAGATTCTAACTGCAGGATCATAGAGTTTCTTTCTTGACCGTCTATTGCCTCTAGTGCTTCATGCAGTTTATTCTGCCTGTACAAGCAATATGCCTGAATAAAAGAAAGGAAAAAAGAAAGGCCTGAGAAAACAATGGTTTATATATGTTGTTTATAAATGTTCAAATGAGCATTTAGATCATTCAGCAAACACTGTGAATTTGCATATTCTCCTAGGTCATAATAAGTTAAACTTTTCTTCATCAACACAAATACGATAAGCAAAATTACTACATGAGCTTCTCATAAACTTCATCTTGTTGCAATTATTACATCAAACTATCAAAATCATTGCAGTCAAGCTCTGGTGTCTGATTTCATAAAACAAATAGATAAAATATTGACATGAAAATCATCACTCTCAAAAGGCTTGAATATTGATACATAAGAAAAAATAGATAAAGTAAGAAGATATGAGGAAAAGAGAAAAGAAAGGAGGCAACAGTAGTTCTCCTCCCAATTATCAACAAAAGAAGAGAGAAGAGAGAAGAGAGTAGACGGAGTAAGTATGATCCTACATTTATAGTCCCATCCTCCTTTCAATCCGCATTCACTGTGGCATTGTGCGCCTACGCTTAATCAAAGAAAACCTCTAGCATCGTCTACATTTGTAGGAACTCATGATAGTGGCATGGGTAGGCATCTTGAGATATATACCAAATCTGATGGAGTGCATGGCAGCTTCGGTATCATCCAATGGTGATGGTGCTTAGTTTGAAGAACTGGTCTCTCTTTTATCTACTTATCCCTGAATGGGATTCCACCCTCTGTGTGGGGGCAACATATCAGCAATTCATCAACAAATTCGATACACCCAAGTCTATTATCTGGGATGATCTAGAGAACCAATTAGTTATTTGCTACATTATTATCTTTGTACGGGATGAATAATTATTACTTGCTTGAAAAATTCATTTAAAATCCAAAATCAGTACCATATTTCCCTAAGAAAAGAAAGAAAATTTCTCAAAATCAGTACTATTTGTCAGCATCATCTCATGCTACCGAATGCACTGCAGAGGAGAGCGGATAAACCGATACAAATAACTTTAGAACATAAAGGAAAGACTCACCAGATTTAATTAAAAAATCCTAACAACTAAAATAATGAAGCGAGAGAAGTCTACAAATACCATATCACGAAGATTAAGAAAAATAAAAAAGGAGATAATTCAAGATCTTATCGGCGGGATGAAAGACCAACCTCGTAAAATCTGAGATCTATGGGCAGGTGACGAGAACCCTGGATCGCGGAGAGAGCCTTATCGATCGCGTCGGACTTGATCAAAGCCACGACCTTGCACCGCAGGGCATCCTCATCCCCGGGTGCGATCGCGAGAACTGAAGAAAGCAAGAAAAGAAGCATGAGAACGAAATTTGCAGGAACTGAGAGAGAGATATCCGTGAGATCGGGAGGGACCTTGATCTGCGACCTTGGCGGCCCGTTCGTACTCGAAGTTCTGGGTATGGCGATGGAGAGCGGAGAAGAGGTCCTCGATGGGGGCAGACTGGGCGTCGGGAGGCGGCGGTGCAGGCGAGGGCTTGGGGTTCACCTTGGCCTTGGGCGCCATGTAAGCGGCGCGGCGCTACCTTCGCAGGAGGAGAAATGGGTAGGGAAGATATGTGGGGTTGCTTACTGTGTCTTGAGCCATCGCATCCTTCGAGGGCCACCACGTCTCTTAAAACGCTTATCGTAGGCCCGTATATGAACTTTTGGTGAGTAGGATCGAATCGACCAAGAAAACAGTCGAGGGTGATGCAGCGTCACGGACACATCACCACGGAAAAATCTCTGTAGTGATTCGACCAGGCTGTCCAACGGGGTCCGTGACGTTCTATTGTCCAATCATGATCGACCACGTGATAGTTTGAGATAATCGAAGTCAAATCAATTGTATTCTGGATTTTATTTAAATACTCGTTAATAACAAGTATACGATGACACTTACAGTATGTATAATGGACGATTGCTTGAGGAATGGATACCTACAAGTGCTTTACCTGAAAGGAATTTAAAGCAAATGAAAAAAAAAATGCACGAATCATGAAATGGAAGGCAAAATCTGTAGGGAATCTGCATGATGAATTCTAGTGTCACTAACCAGTGTGCATGCACCCCAAGCCTGTCATGTTGCAGTCCTAATTTAAACCTGCTTAAGGTTAGGCGAGGAACTAACGGAGACTGACGAATTGCCATACTAATTATTTGCAACATAGATAAAAAGATTTTAAACGAATTCAACTAGTTTTTCAGCTCATTTGTTAAACTAAAAGCACTGCAAGTGGAGTTCCTGAATCAAATCATATTTAAATGTTGTCATCCATTCACTGGATGAGCAAACTCAGGAGAATCATGTACTTGTCTTCTGTCATATCCAGTATTCAGTATCAGCAGATGGAACATCAAGTTCTACAGAACTACATTTCAATATATTACTGTAAGATCTGACAGCAGACAATCAAACTAACTGGTAAAGCCTTTAAAAAGCAAGCTTGTTTACCTGGAGGTATCACCTCACGGTAACTTCGATGTTCCAATCATCAAGGCATATCAAGGTTGTTATATATGCAAACACCTTCCATACAGCTTAAAGAATGATTCATTACAGGTATATATATACACAATCTTTTTGAGCAAGCAGAGCTTCGTGCAAACACAAAACGAGTAACAAAAGAAACAAGTCTGAATAAGAATGTCCTCATCCCTGTTTACAATGACAAACCAGCAAGTTTAAGCAGCTAGGGGAATTTTCATTCACCAACTCCTGCACCTTAATTTCTTAATAATTAGCTTCTCCGTTATGCACACAGTCCCTTCATGGTTCTGTTCAGTTTCTCTCTTATTTTGTTAAGCACACAATTGGTGCTTGTGATAATCTAACCATTTCAGACGAAATCAAATGAAGCAGGATACTGAACCAATCTCCACTGACTGAATTTTCCCAAACCAGAAGTGATTGCTAGACAACTAACATGTGAACACCTTTCCTTGAGGCCAACAACCTTGATATGATCTGAATTCACAAATTCAAACAAAACGTGGAAGCTCCTCGAAATTTCATACTGTTTTACACTGCTGTGAGTATCATGATCTACCCTTTCCTGAGCTATCCACTACATGTATCTTCTGTCTGAGACCTTGGGCACTGGACATAGGTTTCTGCAATGGTTTCAAGGCAGCCATGATCTCAGAAAATGAGGGCCTTATCTTTGGGTCGCTGCAACATGCAAAACAAGTGAAGGCTTGGTTGAGATAATCCTATGACATCCCAAGCATTTGTAAGGATGATAAAATCAAAGCCAAATGGAACATATGGGTTGTATTGTATACATCATTAATATTTCATACTGATTCTGCATCCAGAGTATAGATTATGTGCATATATCTAAATCCTCAATCTTAAAGGGGCTTTAATATATTACCACAAGATCATAGATAACTAGAGATAATTAAATGTTTGTTAACTGAACATACGATAGTAAAAGATGAATATACCTTTAAGTTCCATGACTACGGCCAACTTGACAAACCATTAGATTATGTCAACCTGACACTAATTGTTTTAGAGTATTTGTACGAAGGCAAGTATATGTTATCAAAGCCTTGTAATAGAATAAGGGCAGGTGGGTGTGGGGGTGTGTGTGTGTTATCAGATCCAACCAATTCTATGTCATGACAATTGCAGATGTACTACGGATGATGAGCAAACTGCAGTTTATGCCACAAATTACATTCACCCAATAACATAACATGGACAAAATTAAATAATAAGATGATTTTGTGATTTTTTTTGTCATATCAGTTGTACTTGAGAAAGGAGTGAATTTTTCCCCCTTTTAGAAGGGAACCAACGTACTGGGCAATTAAAGAATAGCACAAGCCAAATATAAGCATTGATGAAATGAGGATTTTGAGACTAAGGAATAAAATCTCAAATACCAACTTGTACTGGTCCCTTCTCAAACTAGTATTCTCTGTAGGTATGGAATGATACTTCAATATAAGAAATAACTAAAAGTATTGGTGTACATATCTATGGATGGTATATTGTGTTTTAGTGCAGTATGGCTGGTTTGCTTGGTATACAACAATATCTGAATCATGGATTAGAATCTTAATCTGATACCGACAATGGTTGGCAGTTGGACCAGGTACGAGGTAGTGTATCAACATGGTATGGATCAGTTACCCCATCTAGAGAAGGAGAGGGAGAGGGAGAGAGAGCAAGAGAGAGGAGGAGGGGAGCGAATAAGTAAAGATATCTTCTATCATGACTACTCTAAATCTTTGTGTCAGTCACCCTATGAGGAATTTCATTGTCCAAGCCAAGGAGAGCGAAGAAGACACAAAAGAATCAGAAGAAAAAAGAAAGAGAGAATAAACATCAACATACCAACTGGTATCAGTCAAGTCAACAAAATATAAAAATCCAATCTGTAAGCATAGTACTTCAAGGTTTGTAGAGTGGCAGCATGACCCATGTTCATAGAACTTATGGTATGCTACATGTGCAAGGGACATTAGCCATTTAATCCTTTTTTTGAAGCCTTCAGGAAGGTTTTCTAATTGCCTTAGCAATTTGCCAATTCAAGTGAAACTCATATGTTTATTCTCAAAACAGAAACAACAAGATAAATATTTACTTCTCTTTTCAAAGTTAACCAGAGAAAATTTTTATAACCCTTTGTCCTCCATATCCAGAGCACTGGAAAGAGGAGGCAAAAAGTGGCAAACTTAACAATAGGTTGTAAGCTATGCCATAACCTGGTGTCTTATTAATGACATGCAATTCTTCCAAGTATATGATTATCCACCCTTTAGGAATCACCAATTTACTTGTTCCAAATTATCAAAAAATTGCAAATGGTGGATCATGAAAACTCACATATGCCAACACTTCTTTATAATTCCTGCTATGACAGGATCCATGTCATCTGGAATATCAAGACGACGATCTTGAAACCCGACAGCACCGACAACTTGCATAGGGTTCATCCCTTCCCAAGGTTGTTGCAAGGTACAGAGCTCCCACATTATGACCCCAAAGCTAAAAACATCACACCTGAATCGGAAAAAGAGAAGAAACAAGGAAAAGAATGCATGGTGTCATAAAAAGCCAAAAACTTGCATTCACACCAAGGAGAACTTACTTCTCATTTGAAGGTTCATTCCTTAGAACTTCTGGAGCCATCCACTCAGCCTGCAGCAAAGTAATATCTACGTAACCAATTTGTAAATTTCTACAACCAAACAGAAAGCACATGCAAGATCTAACATTCAAAAAGAAGACTTTGGTATCTGTTTTTTTAATGGGATAGAGAATTTAAGAAACAAATGTTATAAGAAGTGGCCACTTGCACCAAATTTGTGTGCTTAATGCCATTAAAGGTGGCAATGGCACCATATAGAGAATATGACTTCCTATGGTGCATTGGTTGCATAAGAACAGACCATTTGTTACATAGCGAACGTCATGTGAATGAAGCAAGTGCATGCCAACACAAAAATCAAGTCATATAGGAACTACATCACATGAAAATTTTCCTAAATAATGCCCTGAGACCTTCTCTTTATCATTTATGTGAGAGAGTACCAATGGCTGAGACCATGGATATGACAGCTCAATTGGTTCACCATATGAGACAGACAAAGAAATTCAAGTTCCTTCCATTTTCACCTCTTTAACGTCCACATTGTTGTACTCACATTTATGAATTACACGCAAATATCACTACTTATGCTTCTCAACCCTTAATCTCCATTTCTGCTCCTCTTTGTATGTGAAAGTAATGCTTCTTTTATTTATCTTCATTATTTGCTTTTCCTTCACCTTCTCTCTCCTCAGACTTTCACATTCACTTTATGATAGTAAATTTGTTTCCCATAATATTTGTATTTTGAATTTTCCCATGTTAAGATTGAACTGATCTACAGTATATCTGTAGCTTTTTTTCTTCTTTGAACTTTTTGAGAAATCCTTTAACCTTTACATAATTTTCAATATTTATAGTACACAAACTTTTTTTTTTTTTGCTTAAGCAGGAATTGTGTGTGCTTGGATACTGTTGCTCAAGAGATTGACTTATAGTGTCATCAATTAGTATTGGGCATAGAATAATGCAACAGGTGTCCATTTACCACTAATAATTATTAATTCTATTATTCTAATCACTGTGTGTCAAAAGATTTATTCAATTATAGATTTAGCACATTGTATTCTGACTCAAACATATCTGATTGACATTTATGATGCATCTTATAGATAATTTAATATAATAGAGATAATTATCTCCAGTTACTTTCCAATGACAATATGAATTGACAGATAACATTTGTGGTTTCATGAACAAACTCAACATAAATTCTACATAATTAGCACAAAGTACAGCCATAAAGAAACTAAGGATATCCCCAGTCAAAAGGCTTTCACAATCATACTAATTCATGTACTAAGACTACTAACTATTATATAATGATCACAGTGCAACTAGGAGATGAATTATACTTTCTTAGAGACTAAGTATGAGGAAAGAATATCATACTTATACACAGAGAGAACCTGCCCAAATTATGCAACAGTATGAAAAGGGAAAAAGGCAAAAACAAAGATAACTGTGTGCTCACCGTTCCAGCTGTTGACCTCGAAGAAAGGAATGTGTTGTGCTTCAAACGAGATAAACCAAAATCACAGACCTAGATCATTATCAAATAAGTAATCAGATTTGCATACCAAAATAATGGAAATGTATTAAAAGGCATAATTACAATAATATGCTATGTGCTTTAAACAAGGTTACCTTCACAACCCAGTTCTTGTCAACAAGAAGATTTGGAGACTTAAGATCACGGTGGACTATGACAGGAGTACAGTTGTGCAAATAATTCATTCCACGAGCCTGGTAACCCAAGCACAGGAAAAGGAATATTACAAACTTGGATTATTTGCAACTTTCAAAACTTGCCAAGACCCAAACAGAAATTAAGAGATGTAATCATACAATATCAAGAGCCATCCTCAAACGCCTCCTTTCATCTAGTTGATTATTGGGTCGGTGAATCAAACGGAACAAACTACCTCTGCAATGCATATTCTGTGCTTCAAAGTTCTAGTAAACATCAATACAATTAAAGATTGCTATGTAACATCAGAAGCTGCATAACACTAATAACTTGATGCAATGTCCAGTAGGAGGAAAGGAATCAAACATATATGGAAGAGTGAACTATCCATACAGTAAAGAAATTTCTCAAGTCGACATATATATATATATATATATATATATATATATAAACTGTGATATGAATACTATGTTCTTTCCCCTTATAGAAGGGCATCATGATAGAGGGTGAACCTTGGTGACGCAGCTAATTTGTTTTGCGACCTGGGTGCCTATTGTATTGGTCATGCAAATAGTCTCTCTTCTTACAGAAGACTGCATAAATTGACTCTCCTCATACCCCACATTAGCAAGAGCTTTTTGCATTGAGCCGCCATCCTTGCTTAGATGTTTACCATGGTAAGATATGCACATGTTCAAAAGAATGTATGTGAATATCCCCAGTAAAATTTAGGTTTGTTTCATTTCACATAATTGTGCAGGTATTTTTGCTGTTTACAGCACATTATCTAAATAAGGCAGATCATGTATTTCATGATGTGACATAGAAGCTTAGGTTTTCTGATGAGCTTGTATATGGCTTTCATCTACTACTGGAACCATCATGCTTGGTGGTGTCCATACTTTCATTACATACGAATTATCTTTCTTTGATTTCTTCAGGTGTGCTTGGCTCTGCAGTCCAGATTTTTGTTAACAAGTGTATCAAGCAAGTCAAGTATAAGTTTCAAAACTGAAAAATAGGGATATATTCAAATATGAAAAATTACATTTCCACTATGTTCCACCTTGAATATATCACCACCAACTGAGCTTGCTTGGACCATAGGCTAAAACTACATGGTACTATGCAACTCACATGCCTAGATACATGATTGGAAAGCTGCCCAAGCAGGGTAAGAACATGTCAATTAGGATAGATCGGCTCGTCAGACCATGTGTCCCCCATTTTTCCTGAAAACAACTAGCATCAGACAAAAGAAACTTGGAGTAATATCCTAGTTCTGGACTATGTAGGTCAAGTCCAGCCCCCTTTTTTTCATTATGGATGCTCCTTGCTCCATTCACATGGTTTCTGCTCCCAAGATCTAATGAAAATTTACAAGTAGCCTCCTATCTGAGACTAAACAGCAGAGCTTCGGCACCATGTCAAAAGCTGGACCCAACAAAAGAACCTCTGTAGTTGTAGGAGTAAGGCACTATATATTGGCGCTCCCCAAACCCCACATTGGCAAAAGCATTATGCACTCGATTGCCTGCTTTGTCTAAGATTTGAATTTTGAAGTTTACTTTTGTTTATGAATCAAATTGAAAACCAGACATTCATTGTGCTTCACTCTGTACGAGCTAAAAACTGTACATTTTATGCAATAAGAATTTTGGATCAGCAGTAGGATACACAGGCACCTTCCTAAATAGTTGGTGTACAGGAGTAATCTGCAAGTCTATGGTAATCATAGTAACTTTATCAATTTCTTGTATGATCAAAGAGTCAGAGGAATGAAATTGCCAACAAGTATGAAGTCTTAGCAGCTCTCATACAACTAAAATGTTGTAGAATAAACTCAACTAAGCACAAAATAAGTGATGCAGTAGAAAATGTTATTAAGTCAAAATGCATGTCAATAATGCACAACATATCATTCACGTGTGATTGGAGAGCCTAAAAAATTACACTATTTTGTGACATGCAATCACTCAGAAATTGAGAATAAAGAACATTAATAGTATAATTTTCACAGAGGAGTACCTATGGAGAAATTCTGTGACAATTGAAAGATTAGGCACATGAGTTACTGCTCCCATGAAGAGAACAACATTTGGATGTCGCAACCGTTTCATTATCCGCACCTTGAAACAAAAAATACGTAAATTACGTAACACCACAATAAATTTTCAACTAAATGCTAATAAACAATCGATGAGGAATCAGCCAAATTTTGCAAGAACAGCACTCAACAACACTTTCAACAAAGAAAAATAATGAAATATGTATTTTTCCTTACCATGAAATATCTCTACTAGAAATCATGACAATCCCAGGAGCAGTAAGAAGGAAGCAGCAAGATAATACAAAGTCAAACAACTGATGAGAAATAGTTTAGGCAGTAAGGTAAATTCTATGAAACAGAGGAGGAACACAATCTAACAGGACACTAGGGGTTAGCTTGCTCAGGCTACATCTTATTCTATCTTTCAATTATCAGATGATTAATGTGAGGAAATCTGAAATTTTCTTCCCTTGGGCTACATCTAAGGACAAGTCATTTCATTGTTTAAATTATGAGATCAAGGCATATTTTGGTTAATTGTTTAAATTACCAAAAATCTGATAATTGAAAAGATTTATGTTAAATGACAAGATATTTTTTGTAATTATAAATAAGAATAAGAGAGATGTATGAAACTACTTTAATTAAAATTAAGCTATTAACCTAAGAATAGACAAGGGTAATTGCTATATAAAAATTATAAGACAATTTTAAGGCTAACCATGCTTTATCAATCAAAGTGCCAGGAAGCTTTGAAAAATATAAACAGCTACTCTAGCCAAGATGAAAATGTTGAATTGCAAGTGAGTTTCTAGAAAGATAGAATAAGAAATATATTATTTGCAAAAAATTAAATTAGCCCCAAAAAAGGATAGAGAAAGAAAATCCATATATGTAAAAGTTCACATAAAACTCATCTTGTCCTACTTGGACGAGGTGAGTACACTAGGATAGTTAGGATGATAAGAGATAGAGGAAAACCTAATAAAACTTTTCTTGTAATAATAAAAAACAATTTGGCTGCTCTAAATTCCTTATAGTTAACTAGGGATATTGCCCAACAAAGAGCAATGACGGAAAAATATTCATATAGCTAACTCTAAATAGTTGGGACCAATATTTCATATATATCCAGTGTATCGACCAATATCTATGGGTGTGACCAAGGACCAGTATTTATGTAATTAATTTGTTTTAGTAATGTTTGTGGCATGTGTCGACATTCTACTTGTAATATTAGTATTGTAGTAGTTTGACAAAGTGTCAAAATCAAATCTAACTAGGATTTTAAACCTTAGTTGGAACATTATAAACTGTTTTTGCTATTACTAAGCAAGGATTCCGATTTTGCATAGTCTGCTATGTACTAGCTGATATTTGCCAATTCAGACAAATCAGGGTGTGGATCGCTTCTTTTCCAACGGTTTGGTCCCCTTATTTTAACCCACAGAGCAGCATGTGAGCTGTGAGTGTGCATGACTGTAGTAGTCGCCCACCTACCCCACAGGTCCGCTTGCTCATCAAGCGCCACCATCGGCTGCCAGCAAACCTCCCAAAACCTTGTCCTCCTTTTACTCCTCCCACCTCTGGACTGCCTAGGTCCTAACTACAGGTCTGTTTGCTCACCAAGTGCCAGCATCGAACCTCCTGGTACCTTTTTCATTCTCCTCCTTCCCTCCAAGTACATACCAGGTACAACGTCTTGGTCCCTTGGGACGAACCATACTCTTACCAATCAGGCAATGGACGGCACAGGTTCAGTATCTGAATATGCAATCCATATTATCGAATAGAATAAGCATGTTAGGAACATTTGCTTCGTCTAGGGTTTGGTTCCATTGGATTGTCCAGTTCTATTTCTAGCAATTTGGAAAATGACATCACAAAGATTGAAATGATATCCAAAAGCTCAACTAGTGAATAGGTTAAACTAAACCAATAATGACCATGTTCAAAGCTAGTTGCAAGTGTACACATTCTTAAACCATTATAAGTAATAACAGTTGGGAAGATTAGCAATAAAGCAAAAAGGATGTCTTCGTTCATTCTTGATCACTACCTTCAATAGCAAAACAAATCTGAGATAGTTACCTCACTTATAAATTCTTCAAGTGCGTCAGTAGAGATATCTTGATGCAAGAACCTTTTAACAGCAACTTCCTTTGTAGAGCAAAAGGAACTACATTAATATTGATACTAACAAAATTTAAACAGTATGTGTAAAAGAAAAAAAAAGTAAAGTGCTCAAAAGTTGGAAATGGAATTTGGAGTACAAATATTCTTTGTAAATTCTGGCAATAATGAAAAGAAATTCACTATTCCATATGATAAATTTCAGCAAAAGATCTAGAAGATATGCCATCTATGTGACATGAATTAATTTTCTTTGAGTATAGATATAGTATGACTAAATATTTGACTACAATATTAATTTCAAGAGTGTGCAGAAAGTTCTCTTGCTAATCAAAAAAAAAAAAGAAACAAATATTACATATTTGTATATATGGGAAATGGTTGGTCCTTCAATGTTGATATGTGTCTTCTAGCCTTGAAGATGTTAGTAGCAAAGCTCAAGATTTTTCATATTGATGAAATTAGAAATTTTAATATGTTGACTGCTCGACATGACCGACATGTTTCTAGCATTAACCAAACAAGCAAACAGTTGACCTGGCCATAGTACAAAGTAAGCAGCATCCGCACTGCACATCACAGCATGGTAGGACTCAACAAAATGCCATCCGAAAACCCAATCCTTGGTAAGCCTTCACCTTTGTTATTAATAGTTATTTCATTGCTGTCACTTGATTATGATTTACTTTCCCCAAAACATATTTGTGGTCCAAGATATAAAAAAAACAAGTTCAGTAGGATTAATTTTAGACTTGAGTGGTTGAGACATATATTAGAAATTAAAGATTTAGATTCAGTAGAAATAGAATTTTGGAAATACTAAGAGATTAGCTGAGAGTGTAGTTTTTGCATAGTTTTTGAAATAGTTTATAATTCCTAAAATTCTAAACTTGAATAGTTTTTCTAATTAGTAAGTGTGCAACTTCCTTGTCCCAACTCAATCCCGATCAAAATTATCACAACCCACAAAAGGAGACACTTAAGGTACAGAAAGTGAACAAAATCGTTAAAATTTTTGGTAGGAAGTACTCAAATTTATCCTACTGTTGGATTTATAAACATATATACTGACAATTAATGTAGAGAAACAACAAAAAAAAAACTTTAAAGAAAAGAAATACTCACTGTCCCATGCCAATCTCCCCGATACACCTCTCCGAAAGAACCTACGCAGGAAGAGAACATCCAATAAAGAAGAGGATTAATTTCTCAAAACAAAGTCATAAATTAATTTGCATGAATTTTTATTTCTTGATACAACATTTAAGAAAACAAGCTAAAGATATCATCTAATATCAACAATTAATACAAGTCTCACAGGAAACATACCAAGCCCTATCCGCTCACCAAGAATAATGTCTTCCCATGCTATTTCAAAATCCACAACATCATGTAAAGCATTTTCAGATTTTGTACTTTCTGTTCCAGTTGATTTATCAGAACTTCGATCCATTTCTTGATTAGAATCACTTGCCATTTCCTTCATATAAATATCATCATGACCTGGACAATTTCCTTGCTGCTCATTGCCAGGGATGCTATCATTGTTTGGGGTCAAATTTGTGTCAGAACATCCAGATAGCATCAGGGCAGAAGGTTCTAATTGTTCATACTGCCTGCTCACTGCAGCAGTTGTGGCTACAACTGCCGCAGCAGTAGCAGTGGCTGCAGCAGCTACAGGAACTTCCAAGTTCATGTCGGTGTTTGATTTTGCTGCAGCAACAACCATTGAAGATGCAACAACAGCAGCTGTTGCTGCAGCAGCAGCAACAGGCATGTGTCTTATAAGCTGCAATGGAGCCTCTGGTGGCAAATGTTCATCAGAAACTTCAGATAGAGATGGAGTGTTAATTGCTTCTCCAGAATCAACAGAGCCACAAAGGCTAAATCCCTCAACAGGTTTAGTCGCATCCATCTGCGACCTAGCAAGAACCATTTTCTGCCTGAGCATAAGGCTAGGGAGATGAGGCAAAAGGGGACCATGACGGCCATCACTTTCGGTTTTCTGTTTCAATTCATTCTTAAGCATCTTTGTTTCATCTTTGTCTTCAATTAAATGTGTTTCTTCAATCACCGAAGTTTCTGCTTCTACAGTACAGATCTCTGTGAACAAGTTAGGGGGTGCAGCGACACCACTTTCCAACAACACATCATGCAGCTTCTGAGCTAATTTGGGATTCTCTTTAGCAGCATTAATCATGTATTCAGAAACATCCTGTACCTTCATCCTGTGGACGGTTGAAGAACTAATGCCTTCTGTCCAAGAAGGTGATCTTGTAATTTTAGATACGTGTTTTGGTCTAACAGATGCTTCTGGAGTTTTTACCATGACATTATTGCCAATAGTTGTGGATTCATCAGGAATATTCATATTCTTTTGCATGCAACTGTTGTTTGAGGATCTCCAAAGAGAACTAGAATTTTGATTTTCTTGCAGACTCAACTGACATGACATAACACCAGCAGTACTTGGAGCTTCAAAATAGCCAGACACAGAGCTTTTGTCAAAAGGCTCATTCTCAGTACATCTGGCAGAGTTTGTCACCTCTCTATTAGATGTGGTCATATGTGCATGGTTTCCTACTTCTGTGAAAGGCTTAACTGTGATGCTAGCTTCAGATTCAGTGGCCAGTCCTGCACCATCTGATGGTATAAGAGTACCAGGTTCTGACATCAAATCAACAATATATTCCCTGTAATGGAAAATACTAAACTTGTCATATTTTATTATCAACAAACATAGGAATTTAGAAGCACCTGTCTCTTATCCTGGATGCTGAATTGAGTAAAAGAATGCTGAGAAATAGTATCAGCAAAAAAAGAAGTTAATCATCACAAATACATGTACCTTCCATCATTAAGTTTCACAATGACCAAAGCACCATCATCTGATCCAGTATATTGCTTCCCTTTCACCAACCGACAAGGAATGCCCTGACTATCAGCTAATACCTACATAGATGTATTAAATATCAATTGACCAGTAAAACAAATTTATTTTGTACTGGCTCTTCAAAAGACAACCACAATATGTGTAACGATCTATTTATCATACTTAAAAATAAAGAATAATTAGGTTTATTATTGACAGATTTCTCCAAGTTCCCATATTAAATAAAAGCTAAATCAATGTGTAAAACATTGAAAGTTAGTCATTTATACTAAGTCCATTGGTTACATTTTTTCCTGTTAAACGTTTGTTCCTACACATTTGCTTATAAAAATCATTTGAGGCCATATAGCAAACAAATAGTGAGTACCAAAAAGTAGACAATCCATCTGGCATCTTTAGTCAAATGGTGAGGAAAAAAGAATCACCAATTTTAAAACAAGACAAATAATAAACTATCACAAAAAATAGGTTGAAGGTGTTTGATGCAAGCAAGTCTTTGATTTGTACATTCACACCAGGTCGCAACATCTAAATTCTGCTGGTTGAACATCTCAATTGGTGTGACTAGACACAGTAACTTCATATATATGTAATATATATATACACACACACATATACATGCATACATATATATATATACATATACATACATACATATATATACATGTATGTATGTATATATACATATACATATACATGTATGTATGTAGATACACATATATATGTATACACGCACGCGCACACACACACATATGGACAGTTAAATAGAAAGATCTACCATCAAGGTCCAGCTATATGACACCATTCATTTCATCAATGTGCAGCTTCCTAACATGAAATGACAAACAATAATTTCTGTAATGACCCTATGAATAAGAAGATCCAAATCTAAGGGAATGTTACAGAAAGAAAAGAAGCCACTATAAGAAAATGTGAAGATTTACTTGGTATTTAAAATCAAATGGAACATCATATCTGATGACAGAATAAGAAAAATATATCATAAGGTAAGACTTTGATGAACTTACAAAACCAATGATGACCATGTTGTGCCAGTTATACTTGTCCAATAACCTATCAGATTATAAATAATTAGCAAAAGTGAAGGTCTCAGACTGACATGGCCTATATCTTATAAAAGTAAGTCACAGAATTCATAGACAAGAAATATCTATTCTGACAGCTAGCCTCTATTGCCAGTTTCCCACTTCTTTGGAGCCACGTAGCTTTCCTCTCCCTAGTCATGAAAAATAACTAAATCGATAGTGCTAATATCCAAAATGCTAGATCTGAAAAATGTCCACTTAACTATCTCATACGCTCTACATCCTGTTTAGCCATGGTTCATGTGATTTGCTCATTCCACCACTACGGACCACGTATATGGCGCGGCTATATATTTAACCCCATTTGATGAAGCAGCTGTCATACACAGAAAAGCAAAATGATAGCCCACAAGTATGTGCCTGCATGGACTATCTTTGATTGATTTTCTTCAGTAGAAAAAAAATATATGCTTGTCCTGGACAATGTTGATACAACAGTATAATTGTGGAATACAAAGGGTTCAATAGCAAGATGGTTAGTCAACTTTATATGGACAAGAAGTTTAGAGATCAGCTGCGAAGAATCCAAGAACAGAAATAATAGTGTTGCCAACAAGTCCAATATGCATGAACAATGAAACACAAATCAGAAAACATACTAGTGCTTAGGTGTCCCTTGCATTAGCATAGACAGTAATGGAGTCATTGACGAGTTCAAAAAAGGTTGCACAACAATTACATTAGAAAGCCACTTAAATACATCAGCTAGAATCGAGCAAAATTTATAATCATCCAAAAGAGACCAATAAGGTGAATCACCGAAATCAAGCAACAAAGTTTACTGCCAATTTATTGCAACAATCATGGAACATTATGTTTGAGCATCAATTACTCCATGTCAATTTGCAAATTATATGGACCATAATGTCTGAGCAGCACCATTAAGTAATTGCTTTATGATTAAATTGACAGTATAAAAGGTAGAGTTGTTAACCTTAAACATTAATGCACGATGACGAGCCAGACCAATAGTCAGATGGCCAAGTGGCAGCACAATGTTTCCAACACTTGCTCTTAGGTAGTTTCTAAGGTTATGATATGACTTCAACATACTATCAGGATCAGAAACTTTTCCACCCATGTAGTTGGCAACTAAAATGGCAACATTCTGTGCCAACACATTGTCAGGAGAATCTGAAGATGCTGACCTCACTTTTGAAGCCATTAATGACACTTTCTGCTCAAATCTGACAAGGTCAGCATCTTCAGTTTTATTTACCAATACAGCTTCCCAACTGATATTATCAGAGACTGGTGTTCCTTGCAAATCAGTTAGAGAAGGCATTTCTAAAGACGTAGACTCAACCAATATGCCATAGAGATCATAGAAACCATCCAAGATCTTGTCATCATAGCCAAGAGCATTATAATTCTGTGAAGCACAAAGAGATATAGGGATGAGAAACGATAGGAGAAGTTAAATAATACAACTACATAGAGAAATTGAAAATTTGATATCAGTTGCATTTACCAGACATACATTATACATTATACAGGATCAACAATAACAAAATAACAGCACCTTGATTGAAATTTCTTAGGAGCTTTTACCTCAAGACATCGCATAATGCCAGCAGAGATTCACAATCACATTGTTGATACCATTCCTGTGACACATACGTGGTCACAATGTGGGGCACATTCATGTGACATGTTGAATCGGTACAACACTAAACTAAAACTACAGGACTTGCTGAAATGGGTGAGATTTAGAATCCAATCTATTTCCATGGTTCCTACCATTTTTTCTTTGAGAGAATTAATTGACAAGACAATCACTTAACTGTAGAATCTGAACTACGTACCCCTAACTTATCCACTCTTAGTATGCACTATGTCAGTGGCTCGAGGCTTACAATAACTATTAGATGTCATGATTCCACTGCTTTATGGTCAAAGTTGCAGGTTTCTATTTTCTTCACCTTTGTTTCTCTCTTTTTCTCACCTCCCTTATTCCTCACTTTCATGCTCCTTTTTCTCTTTTGAGGATGTAAAATAGGCTGTAATAGGTAAAATCAGATGATTTTATTTAAGCTCAATTAATTCTAGTCAGTTGCACCAGATTTTTGGCTACAAGTCCAAGAAATCAACAAAAAGTCTCAATAGTTACCTATAGGAATCGGCAGACACCAAAACTATGCTTATTTCCTAAAATCCATTAGCATAATCTTTTTATTTAAAATGAATTTAGTAGGGATTGTCTATTTTGTCATTTTGGTCTTATTTTTTTATTAACTACTATTTATGTTTAGGTGACTTTTTTCTTCTAAATCATATGCATGATAATTATTTAAGTGGTGCGATACAAAGCTAAAACTATAGAACATGTTGAATAGGTGAGAATGAATATCTAAGTTCATTTCCATTGTTTCTGTGTGTTTTCTTTCTCTTGAGAGAATTGGTCAAGAAGACAATCATCAAAATGCTTCTTAGAATCTTTATGGCTATTGAAAGTGGCCATGATAGAAGGTGCTAGCGAGCTTAGCTAGTAAATGCTTTGTCCTGAAATTAAAACTAGGCCTACACCACTTACCCTTTACAAAAGAAAAAAAAAAGGTGCCCATGCTTTGATCAAGTGATGCAGAAGATTGAAGGAGTGCTACAAAAAGCAAGCGTCCTTTCTTTATGTGTGATATTCTTCCGATCTCCGATCTCTGGACTAAGTTACATATTCCTAACTTATCCAACCCTAGTATCCACCAAGTTTGTTTAGAGATCTACATGACTTTAACCTCTGATTCCTTCCACCCAACAATAATATTAAACTCCTCTACCATTTAGATCCCTTGTTAATCTAGCTTTTGTTGTTATTTTGCTCGTTTTGGTAGTGTTTGCTCAATGCAGGTATAACTTGCAAGCTAGGAGTCAAGAATTAAAATTAAACATGAAGACTGAGACCGTGACTCCACTGCCATTGTTTCCCTTTCCTTCTGCAAGGAACTGTTCCAGTAGTGTTACAGTTGTCCGATAGGGTTTAATTTATGATGCCTTGATCAGAATTGTTGAACCATCATCGGAAGAATGATGATTGTCATTCAATATAGCATTTAAGAAAAATGAAGCATGCTTAAAGGAAGCTCCTACGGATTAGTTTAACTTGAATAACAAAACTATTAATTGAAAATAGCAAAATCTTTGATTAACTAGTCAATTATGACCGATCTCTGAAGTACCAAAGTAGAAACGGTGAGAATGCTATACAAAATGTTTTCTAGCAAAGGAAAATAGCCATGACAAATCAATAAGTGAATTGGAACAAATCACCAGACACGAATACTATTGTAAATATGGGCCCCAAAAGCACCAAAACTGGACTATTTCAGCTATAGATGCAGCAATGTTCTGATAAACTAACATTATCAAAATAATAACGCCAAAATGATAAGCAATTAGACAGAATAAGGAGATTAAGAGCTTGAGGATGCATAACCCAGTATCTGTAAGCAATAATTTCAGCAGGGGAGTTCTCAGGCGGGCAAGAGCCCAAACTAATCTGCTTCACGGCCTCGATTTGAGCCGCCTCCGGATCCTCTCTGGCACTCAACTCCAGAGCGAGCTGGATTTGGTACTCCTCGTCCATCTCCGGGACTGTCGGCTTGCTCAACGTGGAACCCCTCATCGCCGAGTCAACCACAGCTTCCGAAGCGGACGAGGAGACCGTACTCGGGCCTTCCCTCGGCTCCACTCTCTGTGCGGCAACTAAGGACGACGAAGAGGAGGCTGAAGAGGAGGACGAGGAGGGAGGGGTGAAAGAGTGCTTGCTGGAGACGGAATTCAACCAGCTGGTGAGGCTGGAGAGGGGCTTCTGATCGGGGTGGGCGTGGGGGACCTTGACGGCACCTTTGACCGGGGAGGAGGAGGGGGAGGCGGAGGCATCCGCGTCTTCCGTGTGGCTCGCCACGATGTGAAGCTTCTTGAGGATGTTCTTCATGCTATGCGCCCCTTCGATCCTCTCATCAGCGACCTGCCCCCTTCCTTTTTCTCGATCGCAACGGAGCGATCACGATTCCTGATTCGATTTCTCTTCCTCGTTCGATCTCACGGGGGATCGGACGCAGGCAGCAGCAGTAGCACAGCAGCAGACGACCAAAGGTGGGGGGGAGGGAGTAGGCTGGCCAGCGCAAAAGAGGTCGAGCCAGTGGGAGCCGTCGGGGCCGACAGTGTACCACCGAGACAAATTCCGCTACGCATTGTCCTTCTCACCACGAAGCTACCAGCGTGTTGGTTGGTCAAATTATCCGGGTCCCAACATGCGGGGCCACAAACAAAAGCCGAGTATTCTCGCAGGAGAGGGTACGGTTAGATACTTTGAATTATTCCCCCTTTTTTTAATTGCTGCCCGCGGGATTAGGTGCTTGGGATCTCACGCTGCCGTTGGATCGGTGACAGTTGGGCCCCGCGACACGATCCGACGGTTGTACGAGTTGTGGCACCAGTCTCTGTTGCCTCATGCGCGTTTCAGCTTCAGACTAGTTTAGATCGGAACGGACAAATGTACTTAATATTTTAATCGAGTGCATCGGCACAAGTCGTTCGTCGACTCTGTACGACTTACTAATTCTTCGGCTACATTACATCGACGAAGGGATCGACTTCATCTCAAATCAGACTTGACTGTTATGATCCATCGGTAAGAACTGAGATAAACAAACATATGATCGATGGGAAATATGTGCGATCACCGATTGCAGATGATGCCAACGCGTAGGGTCAACCTCCTTCATAACCAGATTGGACCACCTGCTAACAACGAAGAACCAACTTCATAATTATATTTAGAAACAATATAAATTTAGAATCTACAAGTCTTTTTATTTTTCAGATTTTATATATAATGAAAAGCAATGTAATGAAGGGGTAGCTTTCCTGACTGCGTTACGTAAGGTTAACGGTTGATGAATCATTAATGTGGTTGCCACGTAAGCATAAGACCAAGTGTGGGTAAGTGAACATTATGGACACCCTTGAAACGATCGATGTGGTGGAATATTAACCATGTATTTATTTATTTATTTATTTATTTAAGTAAAGTATATTATTCTTGTAGAGTATATTACTTTAAGGAGAGGGTGTAATATGCCCATAAAATTCAAAGCGTAAGAGACTAGTAATCTTTGGTTCCGGTAATGTCTATCGATTTATTTGCTATCCTATGATAAAACACCACATAATGTTTTCTTGACTCGATGAGCTGTCATCTCATATTTTGTCATTCTAAGCACCATCAATCGCTAAAATATGATTCCCAAAACAGCAAAAAAGAGAGTGAGAATGCAAAATAAGCAACCAGAATACGTTTTATTTATTGATTTAATGATAACATTATCACAAACCCAACTCTTATTAATAATTATAAAATCGATATTGAAGTCGGATTCTCTTTGATGGTAGCTTTCAAGGGAAGACGCACGATCCGTGTGCTGCAAAAAAAAAAAATAATAATAATAAAGATATGAATTATATTTTATATCTACTATTCTACGTGATATAAAAATGACACATCACTTACAAGGATCTGAAACGGTGGTTATGGTGTTGCTGCCAAAGTTACACGCCGAAGGTTGGGACTGATGCGACTTGTAGTATAGATTATAGACGACGGAAACGTGCTCGACTACTGTGTTAGGCTCGTAACATGCACCGCCGGGTTGAATGGAGTGACAATCAACACCACCACCGCACAGATTATCGAGGTCCTTTTGAAGTGTCGCTGGATTCGCAAGGGGGTTTGCTATGCACCACGTACGAGCCTAACAAGTAATAATAATAAACACATCACATATACATCAGTAACATGAAGGACTTATATAAGAGAATAAAAGCAGGTACTAGGAAACTAGTCGACTTACTACTCCGCGGTTTATTCCAACGTCGCTAGACTCTATAGAGAGAAAAAAAAAAATTAAAGGAGATCGATTGATCGATCGATCGTATTAGAAATATTTTGAATATTATATGTGAAGTAGGATGGATTTAGAGGAACTAGTAGTGATGGACGTACCTGTGCGGATCATTGCACTCATGAGGACGATCAAGGCGATGAGTCCATAGGAGGATAGTGTTTTTGCCATGACCATTTTGTTTTCGGAACTACTTCTCGGTGTCCAATACTTGTGTTAGTAAAGTCACATTCGAGAGGCTTTATAGTGAATGCGGTGGTCCACATGATCGGAAGGGTAAATGCACCTGTTGATATTGTGATATAATTCATTATACGTAATATATAAGATGCGCTTTAATAATGGATATGTTCACTGTATATAATACTACTTTACATTTCTTATTTCCTTATTGTTTATCATAAGGTTTGGTGCATCCAACATAAAAGATATGCTCCAAAAAAAAAAAAATACAATGAAATTGGTATAATCTCACGATGACCACATTCAACGCTACGCGTTCAATGATGTCTCCGTTCGATGTGACTTTTGGAGCTAGAAGGAAAGCCTAATGTCACAAGAATGTCTACGTACTAACCCTCTCAATAAATGACTAAGCAAAGAGACTCTACCTCTAATCCATAGTGCTTTCACTTTCGAGCGCAGTAATCACTCCCTTTTCGCATAGATGCATCCATCTCGACATAAGTGTCGCCACATTTATGGCTATTGAATGCCATCTACTTATCCTTATTAAAGTATTCTTAAATCTCACCTAGTAGGTGTATACGCTACTAGGCATAATGTAAACTGTTGCTCTATTCTTGTCTCAACTAGCACAACAAATGACACTATCATCCTAGTCACGATCAATACTTCAATCATCATCAGCTCTATCATCCGTCAAGATCTCTCTTCTCGTCGTGATGCTAACATCTTGAGATCAGCCAAGACTTAGTAGAACCACCGATCAAAGGAGTGCCTCACTCCTCAACCATATAATTCAGCACACCGCCACACCACTGTTCTACTTTACTCGAATATGAGACTAAGTTAGCGGATTTAATAGATTGCTCCCTCAAGATTCAAGTATGGCAAATGGATCAATGCTTAAAAGAGATGCAGCAAGAGTTTTGACAATCCAAAGGAGAAAGAAAACCCAATCGATCCTACCTTCGGTCAATCTCATTCACTCAAAATATTTAGGAGGAACCAATCTCAATGAATTTTCGTCTCCCATCGTTAGAGGCTTTTGATAACAACATCAACTCGATAGAGCATATTGCCACCTTTCGCGTCTAAATATCATTGTTGGGCACCTTAGATGCACTAATGTGTCGTGCCCTTTCGACAACACTAAGAGACCCAACTCGATAATAGTAACCCCGCTTTGAAGTCATTCTTAGTCAACTCCTTTGTCAGCTTGCAAAAGAGTTTGAGCTCTATTTTCTTGAAAATATACATTCAAGACTATCAGTAGAAATGCTTCTCAAACTCAAGTAAAGGAAAGGGGTAATACTCTATAACTTTGTCATTATATTTACTAACAAGATCCAAGGAGTGCAAGAGGTTCATCCGTCACTTGTGACATAGGCTTTCATGATGGGAATCAAACTCTCTTGCTTTTTTTTAGTCATCGGTGGAGAGACCACCAATAACAATACTTAAGGTACTCTAAAGAGTCAATCAATTCATTGTTATAGAGACAATGGTCTTGAATAAGCGTAAGAAGATGCATAAAAGGTCGAGGCAGGAGCGACTGTCGTTAATCCTAACCTCGAGGTCACCACAATGAAGGAGAAATTATCAACCCGAGTTGCCTCACCCAAGACCTAAGTCGACTCCATTGAACATGATTAGAACTGAAGTGTTTCTACAAATTAAAGAAAAAAAGCTCTTAAAGAATCCTCTGTTAATCTCGGATTTTGATGATGAAACCAATTAATAAGTGATTATTACCCAATCGGCCGCAAGAGAGGACGATACGCCAAAGAATTGGATGAAGAGTCGAGGGACCAATGACATGCTGGACGATATGATTAATGCTTAGTATTAATTGTCTAGATCGAAGTATGTTTTACATGTGCAGGATTAACTACGATAGCAAGGCATGAGGCAAAATGAAGTCTCGGAGTTAAGGACGCGATTTCATTGGGAGTTCGAGAGTTCGTCGGAAGTCCAGATGTTCGTCGGAAGTTCTGTAAGAACTAACCGAGAAGTCTCGAAGCTTGCCAGAGAAGCTCGTCGGAACTCGCCAAGAAGATTATCGTGAAGTCTAGAAGCTTGCCGGGAGTCTGCTAGAAAATTGTCGAGAGATCGTCGAAAGTTCGCCGGAAGCTCGTCGGAAGAAACTAAGACTTACGGACTTATTTAGCTTAAGTATGTCTTAGATTTCGTAGTTAGCACGTAATTATGTTTGAAATTGGGCCAACTCAATTATGGGCTAATTGGGCCTATGTAAGAACTGTGTTGGGCCCAATGAAAAGGCCCAAACAATGCCCCAAGAGATCACACCGTCGTAGCATAGTCTTCAAGACTGTGTTAGTTGGTGGTACCATCGGTCTGGGCGATGGTACCACCTAGACAGCCTCCGAGAGGCTACAGGCAGTGGTACCACCAGTCTAGGTGGTGGTACCGCCTAGTGTCAGGCGATGGTACTGCCCAGTGCAGTATCAATGTCAGACTGACACTAGGGCGATGGTACCGCCTAGCACAGGTGGTGGTACTGCCCGGACCTAGGAAACCCGGGATGAGATGTTTTTAGGCTCCAAGTTTGAATCAACTTGAAGCTTATAAATATCTCTCTCATCCTTGGTTAAAACACATAAGCATGGAGTATTTTAAAGTGAGAAAATGTTGTTGCAATCACTACAGAAATCCCCTCCTATAGTCTAAGTTTATAATTCTATTTACGAGGAGTGTGTGATTGTAAGGGTTGTCTCCTAAACCCGGTAAAAGGAGAAGAGGAGTGTAAGAAGGAGGTTAATCTTTGCCTATTAAAGGAAGATCGACAGTGGATGCTGGTGGCATCGACGGAAGAGGAATCGGAGAAGTGGATATAGGCCATGACGACCAAACCATTATAAAATTTGCAGGTTCTTCTCTAGTTTGCATTTCTATATTTGAGCAATTTACATTACTGCAAACTGAATCTTTACTTGCCTACTACATTCACTTCATATACGAACGAGATTTCAAGCTATCTTTCCAAGTTCGATTTTTAATGTACAAAAGAGTTTTATGAAACCGACGTAATTTACTGCTGCACTAATTCAAACCCCCCCCCCTCTTAGTGCCGACTTATTCTTAACATCCTTAATCGATGAGGACACTATCGGAGAGAAGAGATAAATTCAAATATTATCGCTTCCACCATGATTATAGACATGACACGAAGGATTGCCATAATTTAAAGAAACAAATCAAAGAATTTATCCATTGAGGACACCTTGAGCGATTTGTCTGGAGACATCGAGAACTTTCCCCCTGACCTAAGGGACTAGTGGAGTGATAATCAATGTCATCGACGAACCAATCTTGGGGGAGATAATTTTTCAAGTCATAAAGTCTATGCCTGAGCTATCATTAAAAAATGCCTAAAATTAAAAGACAACCCGAAAATAATTTTCAAGGGAGAAGAGATAGAGTATCTCGATCCAGACCCAGACATAGCTAGTAGTCTGATTAATACTTAAGTAAAGAAAATCATACAAGTATCTCTATTGATATTATATACTTAAACACTTTTTAAAACCTTCGACTACGTAACGTGAGAGGAGGAACTCATGCTGTTTCCAAAGCCTCCTTAGCATTATCCTTTTTCCTTTTATCTTTATTATTACTATTATTATTATTATTTATAAAAAAAAATAGATTTTTGAATGTCACACGAATGAATAGTAAAACATGTTCAGGAATATTCGATGGTATTTTAAAGTTTCAGTTGTTCAAAGTATGCAAATACCGCTAATATTCTTTACGTTGATCAAAATTTGTTGAGATCGGAAATTTTGGTGAAACACTGAGTTCTTTCCTAGTCTTCTAATATAATGGCAATATAATGCTCAGATCTGTGCTAGTTAACGAATTTTATCGGTATATATTTCAGGATAAACATGAAATTTAAAAAAATAAAAATCTAAATAAGTAACATGAAAGCATATGGATAAATATCCTGGATTAACAAATTTTCAAGTCTCCAAAGATTTTATATCTACTCTTTTCGTGTTGTGCCAAAATCCCACACGCTGCTATCCTATCTTGTCAAACATCAGTTTTTTTTTTTTTTTGGCACGATTTAACACTAGAAAAAGAAAATATACATTTTTTTAATATTATATTTTAACAGATACATAAAATGATTACTCAAGTGCTGTGCACTTGTGTTCCATATTGAAATTAACATTATAAGTTTTTAATGCAACTTTACTATTAATTTAAATTAAAACTGGTATTTAAGCTAATGAATACACACCGATATATGGTTCTTGGAAAAATAACAAAGCAAGTCGAAAGAAGGCAAAATAAGAAAAAGGAAAGAATAACAATTATCAATAGTAATAAAAGCCATTGACTGCTCATCAAAGTTAGAGAAGAAAGAAATCATAAGGTAAAAGAGTAAATAGAACCTGTGCAAACACAAAACTGCATTTTCCTAACCTACAATTTTAATGTAGCCAAAGGAAAAATCAATGCACCGTTCATTGTTTATATAAACTAAATCACGAAGAAATGGAGTGAATAGGTCTTTGGCAGATGCAGAATAAATTATTTGCAGATTAAAGAAGCCTTTAAATCCAGATCATTAGAATATCTGAATGGATCTGACGATCTAACTAAAAAAACAAAACTCTTGACAGCCAAAACCAATTGCATTCCTTCGAATTCACCCATCGGAGCAAGATCTAACATTGGATGACATCCATACATCACAATTCTTCAGATTCACTTCGGCAGAAGAGGGTTCTCGGATTTGGGCAGGGGAGCATCCAACAGTTAAAGACAACGTAAAGCTCATCAATAAAAGAAAAACAAGAATGCCTACACGTCCATGCTCACCGCACCAATTTTCTCGACGAGATGTAAAAGAAAATAAAAAACAACACAACACGATCGGATCAAATCACTGCATCAAACATGATTCCGGATAACTTCTAATCCCTATTGCTTCTCATTTTATTGACTAAATTAGATGTAACCTATATTGTTGAGTTTTTACCCCAACAAAGAATGTATTCGACAATTAATTCACAATGCTTGGTTGATGACTTCAAGTTATAACGAGGATAGCCAATTGAGTAGAGCTTCATTCACGAGCTCAGGGACTTCATCATGCGGACAATGCCCTGCCTGCAAATTGACGACGGTGGTGTTTGGATAGAACTCTTTGATTCTAGCTGCCTTGGCAGGCCCAACCCAAGGGTCTAAGTCACCCCATATCAGCAACAATGGGCATGAGAGTTTGCTAAGGACGCTGTTGAGCGTGTACTTGCTTTGGTTTGACATAAATCTCGTCATCAATCTGAGAAACACCATAACGTGGTTTATAATGTCGGTAAAAACTAATGGCGAATAAGTTGTAACTTTCAATTTAAGCACCTGTAATAAACTTCTCCAGCATTTGGATCCTCCGCCGGCTTAGTTATCGATTCCACAAGATAATTGTCCACGTTGGAGGCATTTATATACACCTGTGTCAACAGGGGAAAAAGAACGATATGGTTAGCAAACATTAAAGGCTCAGAAAATTATGAATGTGCATTTATAACATCGAAGCGATACATACTATAACATATTTTACTATACTGCACCCGGTAAAAGCTTTTAATTCATCGTCTACCCAAAAGGACCAGTCCTCTGAAGACCACTTAGGATAATCAACAAAGATTGATATCATGAACAACGATGTGGGTCATCGTCCTGAGACTAGAAAGGAATATATCCTCCCGTGATGAAGTATAAGAAAGGAAGATATCCTTCTTTTTACTTCATATATTCAACAACACCATCCAATTGTGGTTTATGTTGATGCATTGCAATCCGATAAGGGATGGCATTTAGATTTATTGCCAAGATCAAAGCAAGTCATGCAGGACTTCTTTGATAGGAGACTGTAGTCAGCTGGAAAGGATAAAATTTCCTAGACATGGAACAGAATCAACCTTGTGTCTATGCTACTAGCCTGGCTGTGACCATAACCTACTTCTTACCCACTCCGAATCTTCATGCTAATCAGAACACATTGAGTGGGCGGCGTCAAAGCAGTCACCCTGTCAAACCAGACCCGCAAGTAACTGAGCCGACACTAGAGTGACTATGCAGGATCCCTCTCAAATTTACCTTATACAAGGTCATTTGCTGCATGTCAGTTGAACCAGAAAGTAAAATTTAAGCCAGGAAGTTAACGAGAAATACTGTACACTTTTCAGGACTTTTTCAACACGAGCAGGTTGCTTTGCTTGCCAGAATAGGAACCCCAAGATTATTCTTTGGATGAATTCCTTCAGTGTGTTGAACACAAACTTCTGTAACACCGTCTCTTCTTCATTGTTCTTGGGCTGTTCACTTGGATTTTCAAATTGTCCAGCTGAATTTAGTAAAACAACTCCACGAACATGCTGAGCTGATTCAGCTGCTGTCATCAAAGCTGCAAACCCTCCAAGACTGAAGTGCAATATCTTCCATCAACAGTAAGTTCTTAATTATGAAGATGTAAAAAACCAAATTTAGCATGAGGCTAGAAAAGCAAGTCATAGACAGGAAGAACAGGAAACAATTGAAAAGATCATCAATACACCATAGCCAACAATGTAGTACTACAGCCAACAATAGACTATCACAACAAGCCGTAATGTCCCAACCAATTATAGACTAATAATTATCAGTCCAACCTACAAAACAGTGGCCTCGCAATAGACATGTGTTATAGGGATTAAATTCAAGATATTGCTCCTCATGGATACGTGTATGAAGATCAACAAATGAGTAGTACTCAAAAAAGCTATTAATTGAAATTTACAGTAAAAGAAGCATTAATAAAAGAGATAGCTAGAAAGGGTCATCCATGGCATTAACAGCAAAAGTAAACTATTTTAGACAACTCAAGTACACTGTCACGGACTTAGCTGGTTTTGCCTAAGTAGTGCGACACCCTTGCGTGTCCGTCCGCAAAGGTCAGCCTCCCCGAAGCCTCCCATTGTCCCTTAGGACCACCAAAAGAGAGAACGGGTTAGAGAGAACGTCTCAATCGGGATCCACAAGCAAACATCTCCGAAAAACACTTCATGGACAATGCAAATTACAAACAGACTTTACAAGCTCTGAACAGTTGCACAACAAAGGATAAAATGGTCCATTACAGACCGAAAATCCCTCGCACGTGTCCACATGACACAACTTTTATTTACATGCCTAAAGAGGCCACCAACCCAATTAAAATGGGACTATTAAGCCTTCGGCTGCCCCTCTACATGCTGTACAAGGTATGAACATACCAAAAGACACGGACATACATAAGCAGTACACCAAACATCCGGTTTCGAAGTTTGTCCGTGACATTCTCCCCCACTTATTCCTTCGACGTCCTCGTCGAAGCCTTTGTGAACACTGCAACTCCTCGCCTTTGTTGAGTCTTCAATCTTCTGCTCCAGCTGCAATGTGCCTCCTGGCTCCCAGCTGCTCTCCGCTGCTGTTTTTGAGTAGTCGAACCTTTGATCCGCCATGCTGCTTCAACTCACCAATGACTCTGACTCTGGTGTGGGGTTGGCTGAGTTGTGTTGATCCTTGTTGATTCTTGCGGATCCGCCAGATGAAGGAAAAGACCATCCTTACTGCGCCAGTCTCTCAAAAATTCCTCATGCTGCTTGAACTGGGTGGATGCTTGTTGGAGCTTTAACGAGCATCGTCTCGCAAACTTCTGAAGTTTTGGGTCCTTCCTCCACAAAATCTGCTCATTGACTCTTCTTCCAGTTAGTTGTCACATCCAAGTAGGTTCGCATCACTTCCGCTTTCGATTGGCATTTCGTTGGGAAATGAAGCGGACAATCTACTCTCAGTAGCACTGATCACCGTTGGTGAGGATTTGACAACTATTGTCTTCCATTATCTTCGAAGGGTCTTTGAACTTGTGCAGAGTTCCTCTGCTGGATAAATAAGAGAATTGGGGTACTCGGTTTCGCCCATTCTCTTAAAAGTTGAGAAGGCAAAGGTTACTTGACTTCGCCCGCCTCCTCGAGGTTGTACTTCATGCATCGAGCTGGTTACTGGCCTTCGCCTGCTTTTTGCTCACACTTCTGAAGCACTTGAAGTGTTTGCACTCCTTGCGTTGAGTTAGTTACTGTGATTCACCTTCTCAATGCAATTGAACTTCTTGAATGCAGAAAGTTTTCACCCCAACTTGGAGTAATTCTCAAATAGATGAGGTCGCCTCTGGGATTGTACCGTCTTCTCCATCAACCCTGCCGCCTACTCCACTGAGTAGCAAAGGTACAGCACCGCGTACTGCCTGCTTCGTTCCTTGGTCGTGCACTCTTGCATGACCCGAAGTCCTTCACTTACGGCTATCTTGATGAGAAACATGTTGACACCGGTCTTACGAAGTTTCTTGGCCTCTGCCCTTCAGCCTTGTCTCGGTACTTGGAGATTGCCTCTGCATGCTCCACCTCCTCGGCCCCTTTCACGACCAAGCGCTCTCCCTCCGTGAGAGCAAGGGATCAATGACTTTCACGGAAGTCCCGCCTCTGCGGTACCATGGCGCTACCATGCCCATGGCCCTACTATCCGTCGCCTCGCATCTGCATCCCTTTTCTTCATGATCAGTAGATGTGTCTCCGTGGCACTCCTCTGAGTCCACCTCCATTCTAACTGATGCTCCACCTCCAAGACCTCACTTTTGAAGCCATTAATGACACTTTCTGCTCAAATCTGACAAGGTCAGCATCTTCAGTTTTATTTACCAATACAGCTTCCCAACTGATATTATCAGAGACTGGTGTTCCTTGCAAATCAGTTAGAGAAGGCATTTCTAAAGACGTAGACTCAACCAATATGCCATAGAGATCATAGAAACCATCCAAGATCTTGTCATCATAGCCAAGAGCATTATAATTCTGTGAAGCACAAAGAGATATAGGGATGAGAAACGATAGGAGGAGTTAAATAATACAACTACATAGAGAAATTGATAATCTGATATCAGTTGCATTTACCAGACATACATTATACATTATACAGGATCAACAATAACAAAATAACAGCACCTTGATTGAAATTTCTTAGGAGCTTTTACCTGCAGACATCGCATAATGCCAGCAGAGATTCACAATCACATTGTTGATACCATTCCTGTGACAGATACGTGGTCACAATGTGGGGCACATTCATGTGACATGTTGAATCGGTACAACACTAAGCTAAAACTACAGGTCTTGCTGAAATGGGTGAGATTTAGAATCCAATCTATTTCCATGGTTCCTACCTTTTTTTCTTTGAGAGAATTAATCGACAAGACAATCACTTAACTGTAGAATCTGAACTACGTACCCCTAACTTATCCACTCTTAGTATGCACTGAGTCAGTGGCTTGAGGCTTACAATAACTATTAGATGCCATGATTCCACTGCTTTATGGTCAAAGCTGCAGGTTTCTATTTTCTTCACCTTTGTTTCTCTCTTTTTCTCACCTCCCTTATTCCTCACTTTCATGCTCCTTTTTCTCTTTTGAGGATGTAAAATAGGCAGTAATAGGTAAAATCAGATGATTTTATTTAAGCTCAATTAATTCTAGTCAGTTGCAACAGATTTTTGGCTATAAGTCCAAGAAATCAACAAAAAGTCTCAATAGTTACCTATAGGAATCGGCAGACACCAAAACTATGCTTATTTCCTAAAAGCCATTAGCATAATCTTTTTATTTAAAGTGAATTTAGTAGGGATTGTCTATTTTGTCATTTTGGTCTTATTTTTTTATTAACTACTATTTATGTTTAGGTGACTTTTTTCTTCTAAATCATATGCATGATAATTGTTTAAGTGGTGCGATACAAAGCTAAAACTATAGAACATGTTGAATAGGTGAGAATGAATATCTAAGTTCATTTCCATTGTTTCTGTGTGTTTTCTTTCTCTTGAGAGAATTGGTCAAGAAGACAATCATCAAAATGCTTCTTAGAATATTTATGGCTATTGAAAGTGGCCATGCTAGAAGGTGCTAGCGAGCTTAGCTAGTAAATGCTTTGTCCTGAAATTAAAACTAGGCCTACACCACTTACCCTTTACAAAAGAAAAAAAAAAGGTGCCCATGCTTTGATCAAGTGATGTGGAAGACTGAAGGAGTGCTACAAAAAGCAAGCGTCCTTTCTTTATGTGTGATATTCTTCCGATCTCCGATCTCTGGACTAAGTTACATATTCCTAACTTATCCAACCCTAGTATCCACCAAGTTTGTTTAGAGATCTACATGACTTTAACCTCTGATTCCTTCCACCCAACAATAATATTAAACTCCTCTACCATTTAGATCCCTTGTTAATCTAGCTTTTGTTGTTATTTTGCTCGTTTTGGTAGTGTTTGCTCAATGCAGGTATAACTTGCAAGCTAGGAGTCAAGAATTAAAATTAAACATGAAGACTGAGACCGTGACTCCACTGCCATTGTTTCCCTTTCCTTCTGCAAGGAACTGTTCCAGTAGTGTTACAGTTGTCCGATAGGGTTTAATTTATGATGCCTTGATCAGAATTGTTGAACCATCATCGGAAGAATGATGATTGTCATTCAATATAGCATTTAAGAAAAATGAAGCATGCTTAAAGGAAGCTCCTACGGATTAGTTTAACTTGAATAACAAACCTATTAATTGAAAATAGCAAAATCTTTGATTAACTAGTCAATTATGACCGATCTCTGAAGTACCAAAGTAGAAACGGTGAGAATGCTATACAAAATGTTTTCTAGCAAAGGAAAATAGCCATGACAAATCAATAAGTGAATTGGAACAAATCACCAGACACGAATACTATTGTAAATATGGGCCCCAAAAGCACCAAAACTGGACTATTTCAGCTATAGATGCAGCAATGTTCTGATAAACTAACATTATCAAAATAATAAGGCCAAACTGATAAGCAATTAGACAGAATAAGGAGATTAAGAGCTTGAGGATGCATAACCCAGTATCTGTAAGCAATAATTTCAGCAGGGGAGTTCTCAGGCGGGCAAGAGCCCAAACTAATCTGCTTCACGGCCTCGATTTGAGCCGCCTCCGGATCCTCTCTGGCACTCAACTCCAGAGCGAGCTGGATTTGGTACTCCTCGTCCATCTCCGGGACTGTCGGCTTGCTCAACGTGGAACCCCTCATCGCCGAGTCAACCACCGCTTCCGAAGCGGACGAGGAGACCGTACTCGGGCCTTCCCTCGGCTCCACTCTCTGTGCGGCAACTAAGGACGAGGAAGAGGAGGCTGAAGAGGAGGACGAGGAGGGAGGGGTGAAAGAGAGCTTGCTGGAGACGGAATTCAACCAGCTGGTGAGGCTGGAGACGGGCTTCTGATCGGGGTGGGCGTGGGGGACCTTGACGGCACCTTTGACCGGGGAGGAGGAGGGGGAGGCGGAGGCATCCGCGTCTTCCGTGTGGCTCGCCACGATGTGAAGCTTCTTGAGGATGTTCTTCATGCTATGCGCCCCTTCGATCCTCTCATCAGCGACCTGCCCCCTTCCTTTTTCTCGATCGCAGCGGAGCGATCACGATTCCTGATTCGATTTCTCTTCCTCGTTCGATCTCACGGGGGATCGGACGCAGGCAGCAGCAGCAGCACAGCAGAAGACGACCAAAGGTAAGGGGGAGGGAGTGGGCTGGCCAGCGCAAAAGAGGTCGAGCCAGTGGGAGCCGTCGGGGCCGACAGTGTACCACCGAGACAAATTCCGCTACGCATTGTGTTTCTCACCACGAAGCTACCAGCGTGTTGGTTGGTCAAATTATCCGGGTCCCAACATGCGGGGCCACAAACAAAAGCCGAGTATTCTCGCAGGAGAGGGTACGGTTAGATACTTTGAATTATTCGCCCTTTTTTTTAATTGCTGCCCGCGGGATTAGGTGCTTGGGATCTCACGCTGCCGTTGGATCGGTGATAGTTGGGCCCCGCGACACGATCCGACGGTTGTACGAGTTGTGGCACCGGTCACTGTTGCCTCATGCGCGTTTCAGCTTTAGACTAGTTTAGATCGGAACGGACAAATTTACTTAATATTTTAATCAAGTGGATCGGCACAAGTCGTTCGTCGACTCTGTACGACTCACTAATTCTTCGGCTACATTACATCGACGAAGGGATCGATTTCATCTCAAATCAGAATTGACTGTTATGATCCATCGGTAAGAACTGAGATAAACAAACATATGATCGATGGGAAATATGTGCGATCACCGATTGCAGATGATGCCAACGCGTAGGGTCAACCTCCTTCATAGCCAGATTGGACCACCTGCTAACGACGAAGAACCAACTTCATAATTATATTTAGAAACAATATAAATTTAGAATCCACAAGTCTTTTTATTTTTCAGATTATATATATATTCATATATATATATATATATATATATATATATATATATATATATATATATATATATATATATAGGGAAAAGCAATGGAATGAAGGGGTAGCTTTCCTGACTGCGTTAAGTAAGGTTAACGGTTGATGAATCATTAATGTGATTGCCACGTAAGCATAAGACCAAGTGTGGGTGAGTGAACATTATGAACACCCTTGAAACGATCGATGTGGTGGAATATTAACCATGTATTATTTATTTATTTATTTAAGTAAAGTATATTATTCTTGTAGAGTATATTACTTTAAGGAGAGAGAAATTCGTAAGAGACTAGTAATCTTTGGTTCCGGTAATGTCTACGATAAAACACCACATAAAGTTTTCTTGACTCGATGAGGTGTCATCTCATATTTTGTCATTCTAAGCACCACCAACAACATCAATCGCTAAAATATGATTCCCAAAACAGCAAAAAAATAGAGTGACAATGCAAAATAGGCAACCAGAATATGTTTTATTTATTGATTTAATGATAACATTATCACAAACCCAACTCTTATTAATAATTATAAAATCGATTTTGAAGTCGGATTCTCTTTGATGGTAGCTTTCAAGGGAAGACGCACGATCCGTGTGCTGCAAAAAATAATAATAATAATAATAATAATAATAATAATATGAATTATATTTTATATCTACTATTCTACGTGATATAAGAATGACATATTACTTACAAGGATCTGAAACGGTGGGTATGTTGCTGCTGCCATTACACGCCGCAGGTCGGGACTGATGCGACTTGTAGTATAGATTATAGACGACGGAAACGTGATCGACTAATGTGTTAGGCTCGTAACATGCACCGCCGGGTTGAATGGAGTGACAATCAATGCCACCACCGCACAGATTATCGAGGTCCTTTTGAAGTGCCACTGGATTCGCAAGGGGGTTTGCTATGCACCACGTACGAGCCTAACAAGTAATAATAATAAATACATCACGTATAGATCAGTAGTAACTTAGATTACTTATATAAGAGAATAAAAGCAGGTACTAGGAAACTAGTCGACTTACTACTCCGCGGTTTATTCCAACGTCGCTAGACTCTATAGAGAGAAAAAACAAAAAAACAATTAAAGGAGATCGATCGATCGTATTAGAAATATTTTGAATATTATATGTGAAGTAGGATGGATTTAGAGGAACCAGTAGTGATGGACGTACCTGTGCGGATCATTGCACTCATGAGGACGATCAAGGCGATGAGTCCACAGGAGGATAGTGTTTTTGCCATGGCCATTTTGTTTTCGGAATTACTTCTCGGTGTCCGATACTTGACGACTTGTGTTAGTAAAGTCACATTCGAGAGGCTTTATAGTGAATGCGGTGGTCCACATGATCGGAAGGGTAAATGCACCTGTTGATATTGTGATATAATTCATTATACGTAATATATAAGATGCGCTTGAATAATGGATATGTTCACTGTATATAATACTACTTTACATTTCTTATTTCCTTATTGTTTATCATAAGGTTTGGTGCATCCAACATAAAAGATATGCTCAAAAAAAAAAAATACAATGAAATTGGTACAATCTTACGGTGACCACATTCAACACTCGCGTTCAGCGGTGTCTCTGTTCGATCTGACCTTTGGAGCTAGAAGGAAGGCCTAATGTCATAAGAATGTCTACTTACTGACCCTCTCAATAAATGATTAAGCAAAGAGACTCTACCTCTAATTTATAGTACTTTCACTTCCGGGGGCAGCAATCACTCTCTTTTCGCATAGATGCATCCATCTCGACATAAGTGTCACCACATTTATGGCCATTGAACGCCATCTACTTATCCTTATTAAAGTATTCTTGAATCTCACCTAGTAGGTGTAGACGCTACTAGGCGTAATGTAAACTGTCGCTCCACTCTTGTCTCAACTAGCACAACAAATGACACTATCATCCCAGTCATGATCAATACTTCAATCGTCATCGGCTCTATCGTCCATCGAGATCCCTCTTCTCGTTGTGATGCTAACATCTTGAGATTGGCTAAGACTTAATAGAACCACCGATCAAAGGAGTGCCTCACTCCTCAACCATAGAATTCAGCACACCGCCACACCACTGTTCTACTTTACTCGAATCTGAGACAGAGTCAGCAGATTCGATAGATTGCTCCCTCAAGATTCAAGTATGGCAAATGGATCAATGCTTAAAAGAGATGCAGCAAGAGCTTTGACAATCCAAAGGAGAAAGAAAACCCAATCGATCCTACCTTCGGTCAGTCTCATTCACTCAAAATATTTAGGAGGAACCAATCTCAATGAATTTTCGTCTCCTATCGTTAGAGGCTTTTGATAACAACATCAACTCGATAGAGCATATTGCCACCTTTCGCATCTAGATATCATTGTTGGGCACCTTGGATGCATCGATGTGTCGTGCCCTTTCGACAACACTAAGAGACCCAATTCAAGAATGGTACACCCGCTTTGAAGTCGTTCTTAGTCAACTCCTTTTTTCAGCTTGCGCAAAAGAGTTTGAGCTCTATTTTATTGAAAATATGCATTCGAGACCATCAGTAGAAATGCTTCTCAAACTCAAGTAAAGGAAAAGGGTAACACTCTATTAACTTTGTCACCATATTTATAATTGATCCAAGGCGTGCAAGAGGTTCATCCGTTACTTGTGACACAGGCTTTCATGATGGGAATCAAACTCTCTTACTTTTTTTTAGTCATCGGTGGAGAGACCACCAAAAACAATACTCGAGATACTCTAGAGAGCCAATCAATTCATTGTTATAGAGACAATGGTCTCGAATAAGCATAAGAAGATACGTAAAAAGTCGAGGCAGGAGTGACTGTCATTAATCCTGACCCCGAGGTCACCACAGTGAAGGAGAAATTATCAACCCGAGTTGCCTTACCCGAGACCTAAGTCGACTCCATTGAACATAATTAGAACTGAAGTCTTTCTACAAATTAAAAAAAAAAAATACTCTTAAAGGATCATATGTTAATCTCGGATTTTGATGATGAAACCAATTTATAAGTGATTATGATTTGATCTATGTTTTGAGTGACACAGGATGCTTCAATCAGGATGAGATAATTAAAGCAGAAAAAATCATGTTGGACCGAAGGAAAACATGTCAGAAGATTCGACATCGGGCCGGAGGATCAGTCGGCGTATCGACAGAAGGCTTCGGGCCATGGATTCGGGCATCAGGCCAAGAAGAGCATATATTACACTAAGGATATCGGAGTTGCATAGTCAACTGTCTGATTGGGCAATAGGCCGTAAGAGAGGACGATGCGCCGAAGAATCAGACGAAGAGTTGAGGGACCAATGATATGTCGGACGATACGATTAATGCTTAGTATTAATTATCTAGATCGAAGTGTGTTTTATAGATGCAGGATTAACTATGATAACAAGGCATGAAGCAAAATAAAGTCCTAGAGTCAAGAACGCGATTTTGTTGGGAGTTTGAGAGTTCGTCGAAAGTTCGGACGTTCGTCGGAAGTTCTGTCGGAACTAGCCGAGAAGTCTCAACACTTGCTAGAGAAGCTCGTCGGAACTCGCCAAGAAGATCGTCGTGAAGTCTAGGAGCTTGCCGGGAGTCCGCTAGAACATTGCCTAGAGATCATCGGAAGTTCGCCGAAAGATTGCCGGAAGCTCGCCGGAAGAAACCAAGATTTATAGACTTGTTTAGCTTAAGTATGTCTTAGATTTCGTAGTTAACACGTAATTGTGTTTGAAATTGGGCTAACTCAATTATGGGCTAGTTGGGCCCATGTAAGAACCGTGTTGGGCCCAATAAAAAAGTCCAAACAGTGCCCCAAGAGATGACACCATCGTGGCATAGTCTCCGAGACTATGTTAGGCGATGGTACCACCGGTCTGGGTGATGGTACCGCCCAAACACAACCTCTGAGAGGTTATAGGCGGTGGTACCACCAGTCTAGGTGATGGTACCGCCCAATGTCAAGCGATGGAACCGCTCAGACATAGCCTCCGAGAGGCTACAGGCAGTGGTACCACCCAATGTTAGGCGATGGTACCGCCAGACTAGGCGATGGTACTGCCCAGTGCAGTGTCAATGTAAGACTGACACTAGGGTGGTGGTACCGCCCAGCACAGGTGGTGGTACCGCTTGGACCCAGGAAACCCAGGATGAGATGTTTTTAGGCTCCAAGTTTGAATCAACTTGAAACCTATAAATGTCCCTCTCATCCCTAGTTAAAACACACAAGTACGAAGTATTTAAAAGTAAGAAAACGCTGTTGCAATCACTAAAGAAATCTCCTCCTATAGTTTAAGTTTAGAATTATATTTACGAGGAGTGTGTGCTTGTAAGGGTTGTCTCCTAAACCCGGTAAAAGGAGAAGAGGGGTGTAAGAAGAATGTTGATCTTCGCCTATTAAAGGAAGATCGATAGTGGATGCCCGTGGCCTCGACGGAAGAGGAATCAGAGTGGATGTAGGCCACGATGACCGAACTATTATAAAATTGGCATGTTCTTCTCTGGTTTGCATTTCTATATTTGAGCAATTTACATTACTGCAAACTAAATATTTACTTGCCTACTGCATTCACTTCATATACGAACGAGATTTCAAGCTATCTTTTCGAGTTAGGTTTTTAACGTACGAAAGAGTTTTATGAAATCGACGTAATTTACCGTTGTACTAATTCACCCCCCCTCTTAGTGCCGACTTGTTCCTAACATCCTGAACTGATGAGGACACCATTGGAGAGAAGGGATAAATCCAAATATTATCGCTTCCACCATGATTATGGACATGACACGGAGGACTGTCATAATTTAAAGAAACAAATCAAATAACTTATCGATTGAGGACACCTTGAGTGATTTGTTCAGAGACATCGAGAACTTTCTCCCTAACCTAAGGGACTAGTGGAGTGATAATCGATGTCATCGACGAACCTATCTCGGGGGAGATAATTTTTCAAGTCATAAAGCCCTGAGCTATCATTAAGAAACATCCAAAATTAAAAGGTGATCCGAAAATAATTTTCAAGGAACAAGATATAGAGTATCTCGATACAATTAGTGGTGTTGATTAATACTTAAGTAAAGAAAATCATACAAGTATCTCTATTGATATTATATACTTAAACACTTTTTAAAACCTTCGACTACGTAACGTGAGAGGAGGAACTCATGCTGTTTCCAAAGCCTCCTTAGCATTATCCTTTTTCCTTTTATCTTTATTATTACTATTATTATTATTATTTATAAAAAAAAATAGATTTTTGAATGTCACACGAATGAATAGTAAAACATGTTCAGGAATATTCGATGGTATTTTAAAGTTTCAGTTGTTCAAAGTATGCAAATACCGCTAATATTCTTTACGTTGATCAAAATTTGTTGAGATCGGAAATTTTGGTGAAACACTGAGTTCTTTCCTAGTCTTCTAATATAATGGCAATATAATGCTCAGATCTGTGCTAGTTAACGAATTTTATCGGTATATATTTCAGGATAAACATGAAATTTAAAAAAATAAAAATCTAAATAAGTAACATGAAAGCATATGGATAAATATCCTGGATTAACAAATTTTCAAGTCTCCAAAGATTTTATATCTACTCTTTTCGTGTTGTGCCAAAATCCCACACGCTGCTATCCTATCTTGTCAAACATCAGTTTTTTTTTTTTTTTGGCACGATTTAACACTAGAAAAAGAAAATATACATTTTTTTAATATTATATTTTAACAGATACATAAAATGATTACTCAAGTGCTGTGCACTTGTGTTCCATATTGAAATTAACATTATAAGTTTTTAATGCAACTTTACTATTAATTTAAATTAAAACTGGTATTTAAGCTAATGAATACACACCGATATATGGTTCTTGGAAAAATAACAAAGCAAGTCGAAAGAAGGCAAAATAAGAAAAAGGAAAGAATAACAATTATCAATAGTAATAAAAGCCATTGACTGCTCATCAAAGTTAGAGAAGAAAGAAATCATAAGGTAAAAGAGTAAATAGAACCTGTGCAAACACAAAACTGCATTTTCCTAACCTACAATTTTAATGTAGCCAAAGGAAAAATCAATGCACCGTTCATTGTTTATATAAACTAAATCACGAAGAAATGGAGTGAATAGGTCTTTGGCAGATGCAGAATAAATTATTTGCAGATTAAAGAAGCCTTTAAATCCAGATCATTAGAATATCTGAATGGATCTGACGATCTAACTAAAAAAACAAAACTCTTGACAGCCAAAACCAATTGCATTCCTTCGAATTCACCCATCGGAGCAAGATCTAACATTGGATGACATCCATACATCACAATTCTTCAGATTCACTTCGGCAGAAGAGGGTTCTCGGATTTGGGCAGGGGAGCATCCAACAGTTAAAGACAACGTAAAGCTCATCAATAAAAGAAAAACAAGAATGCCTACACGTCCATGCTCACCGCACCAATTTTCTCGACGAGATGTAAAAGAAAATAAAAAACAACACAACACGATCGGATCAAATCACTGCATCAAACATGATTCCGGATAACTTCTAATCCCTATTGCTTCTCATTTTATTGACTAAATTAGATGTAACCTATATTGTTGAGTTTTTACCCCAACAAAGAATGTATTCGACAATTAATTCACAATGCTTGGGTGATGACTTCAAGTTATAACGAGGATAGCCAATTGAGTAGAGCTTCATTCACGAGCTCAGGGACTTCATCATGCGGACAATGCCCTGCCTGCAAATTGACGACGGTGGTGTTTGGATAGAACTCTTTGATTCTAGCTGCCTTGGCAGGCCCAACCCAAGGGTCTAAGTCACCCCATATCAGCAACAATGGGCATGAGAGTTTGCTAAGGACGCTGTTGAGCGTGTACTTGCTTTGGTTTGACATAAATCTCGTCATCAATCTGAGAAACACCATAACGTGGTTTATAATGTCGGTAAAAACTAATGGCGAATAAGTTGTAACTTTCAATTTAAGCACCTGTAATAAACTTCTCCAGCATTTGGATCCTCCGCCGGCTTAGTTATCGATTCCACAAGATAATTGTCCACGTTGGAGGCATTTATATACACCTGTGTCAACAGGGGAAAAAGAACGATATGGTTAGCAAACATTAAAGGCTCAGAAAATTATGAATGTGCATTTATAACATCGAAGCGATACATACTATAACATATTTTACTATACTGCACCCGGTAAAAGCTTTTAATTCATCGTCTACCCAAAAGGACCAGTCCTCTGAAGACCACTTAGGATAATCAACAAAGATTGATATCATGAACAACGATGTGGGTCATCGTCCTGAGACTAGAAAGGAATATATCCTCCCGTGATGAAGTATAAGAAAGGAAGATATCCTTCTTTTTACTTCATATATTCAACAACACCATCCAATTGTGGTTTATGTTGATGCATTGCAATCCGATAAGGGATGGCATTTAGATTTATTGCCAAGATCAAAGCAAGTCATGCAGGACTTCTTTGATAGGAGACTGTAGTCAGCTGGAAAGGATAAAATTTCCTAGACATGGAACAGAATCAACCTTGTGTCTATGCTACTAGCCTGGCTGTGACCATAACCTACTTCTTACCCACTCCGAATCTTCATGCTAATCAGAACACATTGAGTGGGCGGCGTCAAAGCAGTCACCCTGTCAAACCAGACCCGCAAGTAACTGAGCCGACACTAGAGTGACTATGCAGGATCCCTCTCAAATTTACCTTATACAAGGTCATTTGCTGCATGTCAGTTGAACCAGAAAGTAAAATTTAAGCCAGGAAGTTAACGAGAAATACTGTACACTTTTCAGGACTTTTTCAACACGAGCAGGTTGCTTTGCTTGCCAGAATAGGAACCCCAAGATTATTCTTTGGATGAATTCCTTCAGTGTGTTGAACACAAACTTCTGTAACACCGTCTCTTCTTCATTGTTCTTGGGCTGTTCACTTGGATTTTCAAATTGTCCAGCTGAATTTAGTAAAACAACTCCACGAACATGCTGAGCTGATTCAGCTGCTGTCATCAAGGCTGCAAACCCTCCAAGACTGAAGTGCAATATCTTCCATCAACAGTAAGTTCTTACTTATGAAGATGTAAAAAACCAAATTTAGCATGAGGCTAGAAAAGCAAGTCATAGACAGGAAGAACAGGAAACAATTGAAAAGATCATCAATACACCATAGCCAACAATGTAGTACTACAGCCAACAATAGACTATCACAACAAGCCGTAATGTCCCAACCAATTATAGACTAATAATTATCAGTCCAACCTACAAAACAGTGGCCTCACAATAGACATGTGTTATAGGGATTAAATTCAAGATATTGCTCCTCATGGATACGTGTATGAAGATCAACAAATGAGTAGTACTCAAAAAAGCTATTAATTGAAATTTACAGTAAAAGAAGCATTGATAAAAGAGATAGCTAGAAAGGGTCATCCATGGCATTAACAGCAAAAGTAAACTATTTTAGACAACTCAAGTGCACTGTCACGGACTTAGCTGGTTTTGCCTAAGTCGTGCGGCACCCTTGCGTGTCCGTCCGCAAAGGTCAGCCTCCCCGAAGCCTCCCATTGTCCCTTAGGACCACCAAAAGAGAGAACGGGTTAGAGAGAACGCCTCAATCGGGATCCACAAGCAAACATCTCCGAAAAACACTTCATAGACAATGCAAATTACAAACAGACTTTACAAGCTCTGAACAGTTGCACAACAAAGGGTAAAATGGTCCATTACAGACCGAAAATCCCTCGTACGTGTCCACATGACACAACTTTTATTTACATGCCTAAAGAGGCCACCAACCCAATTAAAATGAGACTATTAAGCCTTCGGCTGCCCCTCTACATGCTGTACAAGGTATGAACATACCAAAAGACACGGACATACATAAGCAGTACACCAAACATCCGGTTTCGAAGTTTGTCCGTGACATTCTCCCCCACTTATTCCTTCGACGTCCTCGTCGAAGCCTTTGTGAACACTGCAACTCCTCGCCTTTGCTGAGTCTTCAATCTTCTGCTCCAACTGCAATGCGCCTCCTGGCTCCCAGCTGCTGTTTTTTAGTAGTCGAACCTTTGATCCGCCATGCTGCTTCAACTCACCAATGACTCTGACTCTGGTGTGGGGTTGGCTGAGTTGTGTTGATCCTTGTTGATTCTTGCGGATCCGCAGGATGAAGGAAAAGACCATCCTTACTGCGCCAGTCTCTCAAAAATTCCTCATGCTGCTTGAACTGGGTGGATGCTTGTTGGAGCTTTAACGAGCATCGTCTCGCAAACTTCTGAAGTTTTGGGTCCTTCTTCCACAAAATCTGCTCATTGACTCTTCTTTCAGTTAGTTGTCACATCCAAGTAGGTTCGCATCACTTCCGTTTTCGATTGGCATTTCGTTGGGAAATGAAGCGGACAATCTACTCTCAGTAGCACTGATCACCGTTGGTGAGGATTTGACAACTATTGTCTTCCATTATCTTCGAAGGGTCTTTGAACTTGTGCAGAGCTCCTCTGCTGGATAAATAAGAGAATTGGGGTACTCGGTTTCGTCCATTCTCTTAAAAGTTGAGAAGGCAAAGGTTACTTGACTTCGCCCGCCTCCTCGAGGTTGTACTTCATGCATCGAGCTGGTTACTGACCTTCGCCTGCTCTTTGCTCACACTTCTGAAGCACTTGAAGTGTTTGCACTCCTTGCGTTGAGTTAGTTACTGTGATTCACCTTCTCAATGCCATTGAACTTCTGGAATGCAGGAAGTTTTCACCCCAACTTGGAGTAATTCTCAAATAGATGAGGTCGCCTCTGGTATTGTACCGTCTTCTCCATCAACCCTGTCGCCTACTCCACTGAGTAGCAAAGGTACAGCACCGCGTACTGCCTGCTTCGTTCCTTGGTCGTGCACTCTTGCATGACCCGAAGCCCTTCACTTACGGCTATCTTGATGAGAAACTTGTTGACACCGGTCTTACGAAGTTTCTTGGCCTCTGCCCTTCAGCCTTGTCTCGGTACTTGGAGATTGCCTCTGCATGCTCCACCTCCTCGGCCCCTTTCACGACCAAGCGCTCTCCCTCCGTGAGAGCAAGGGATCAATGACTTTCACGGAAGTCCCGCCTCTGCGGTACCATGGCGCTACCATGCCCATATCCCTACTATCCGTCGCCTCGCATCTGCATCCTTTTTCTTCATAATCAATAGATGTGTCTCCGTGGCACTCCTCTGAGTCCACCTTCATTCTAACTGATGCTTGATTTTGGGTAGCTAAGTCCCTCTGGACTCGTCGTCGCTTCCTCGCCCCTTTCGACCCCCTGCTTCAACACCTCTGTGTTCTCTAAGCAGACTGTTTGGTCGATGGAAAGACAGACTGCAACTCCCATGCATGGCTTCTGCCATCACGTTGTAGGGTTTGCACCGATTCTGTTCTCCTTAGCTTCCTTGGTAGCAACGTTCGCTTACTCGACCTTGTTCTCTGACTTGTCGGGCTCCCTTAAGCGAATATGAGCTCTGGAGCAGTCCAACTCTCTAGCTACTTCGATAATACCTCTGCATGATCAAGTCCCTCCCATGGGACACACTGGTACTTGCATCCGAACTCTTCCCTTGGTGGAACACAGCCCCCATATGCTGATGACCAAGGTTTTCATCCGATGCAAAATTCGATGCACGCACGGAAGACCCGCCTCTGCGGTACCATAGCCTTCACTCCTTGAATCCATAGCCCTTCTTGCCGTCGTGTTATTCACCGAAGTGGAGTTTCCAGTAGCTCCCGATCATACCTCCATATGATCTAGTCCCTCACGGGTCACACTGTCGTGTGTATCGCATTGCCACGAACTGTTCCACCACGATCCGCTGCACCACGTCGCCTCCTGGTGACATCTCTGTTGCATTCTGATCCTTGTGGGATGAACTCGAATTGTGAACCCTCCATGTGTGGCCTCTGCCAATACATCGCAGGGTCTCTTCCACCTTCGATTTTGTTCGCTCCTTTGGCAATCGACTTTCATCCACCCACTCTTGGGTCACACCTAGATGAAGCACCGCTCTAGGACAGTCCGTCGCCTAGTAGCTCCCGAAGTCCACCGACTTTACTGTAGTTTGTGCACCATTGTCTGGATCCTGGGCCTCTGCCCCTACCAGCACAATCTCCGCTGCGCACCGCTTCCTTCATGGCAACTTGAATGGCAACACTGTGGCATATTCTTCAAGAGCATCTGTCTCTGCATCCTCTTGCCCCGTGCTAAGGCCTTCTGAACCCAACTTCGCCTCCGCAAATTGAGTCACCTTAGTTCCTCCATCAAATGCTTTTCTGAGATAAGGTACATGTGCCCAGAAGCTCCCTTCGTCTTTGGCACCATGCAAGATGAGTCCACTCCGTCAGAATGAAGGACCCATGGAACAACATGATCCTACCCTTGCCTTTGCAAGCGTTCATGTCTTTGACCTCTGTCTAGGGAAAGCACTGTGCTTCTGCTCCATGTTCCAACTTCTCTGCTGGCTCCCTTCATGCGGCTTGGGTACTTCGCCAAGTTACACCCAAGTTGCTCCGCTCCTCGTTTTCGCATTGAGTCGATGGTGGTCCTCGTGCCCACCATTCCACGGGTCAGCCCTCCCTTGAGTCCGATCTCCATATCGACTCTAAGTGTGCCTTCATTTGTGTTGCGTTGTGTTGCTCCCCCACTTGATCTCGCAATGCATCCACCAATGCATTCTCTCGAGCGAGATCATACGACAACTCCTCGCTGCTTGCTCGATCCATTGAGCTTCGTGGAGTTGTTGTTTGTGAGGTACTCCTCCTCAACATGTGATGTCTGTCTCACATGATTCTCCCTCTGGAGAGCCGAGACTTATCCCTCCTGGATAACTGTCCCGTTGGAGCAACATCTCTCTTCGTTTCGGAGACCACCATCCCCTTGGACTACTCCGATCTGCTGAACAAACTGTGCATTGTTCTGCCTCCTGCAAACGCACTTGCTAGATTGCGCCTCCACATCAATACAGTCCCCGCTGCACCCCTCATGGCCTAGCAACATACTGAACTCGTTGCACACTTCAGCCTCTTACGGACGTATCCTTCACATGACGAAGAGAAAATTTCAATGCTCTTTGGCGCCGAGTTTCGGTCGCCTTGGGATGGCCACGAACAGTTCGTCGTCCGCATACAAGCCCATGCATGAGTACCGAATTCTTCGAGTTAGCAATTCCCCTCACATCTGTGAGCTTTGTAAAACTCTTTCGGTCGCTGAGCAACTCATTCCACCTTGCCTGGTCTCATCCTTTGCCAAGCGCCTCGCTTGCCTTGAGCACCATCAAGTATAGTTGTCAACGTTGAGCCGTAGCTCAAACTCAGCCATCCCAACCTTTGTGTGCTCCGCATTCTTCCAAGCTTGTCTGTTCTCGTGGTGCCTCTTGCGCGAAGGGTTGGCCATTCCTCTGAATGCCAATCTCAGATGCCCGCTCCTCGGAGCGACTCCTTTCCCTACATCTCCATGCCCGTTTTCTCCCAAACGGTCGCGTGTGTGCTGACTGCCCTCAACGCAGCCCCGCTAGGTCCCCCACGTTTGCATGCTAAGTGTTTCTATGAGTGCTTGTCCCGCTCTGATACCATCTGTCACGGACTTAGCTGGTTTTGCCTAAGTCGTGCGGCACCCTTGCGTGTCCGTCCGCAAAGGTCAGCCTCCCCGAAGCCTCTCATTGTCCCTTAGGACCACCAAAAGAGAGAACGGGTTAGAGAGAACGCCTCAATCGGGATCCACAAGCAAACATCTCCGAAAAACACTTCATAGACAATGCAAATTACAAACAGACTTTACAAGCTCTGAACAGTTGCACAACAAAGGGTAAAATGGTCCATTATAGACCGAAAATCCCTCGCACGTGTCCACATGACACAACTTTTATTTACATGCCTAAAGAGGCCACCAACCCAATTAAAATGGGACTATTAAGCCTTCGGTTGCCCCTCCACATGCTGTACAAGGTATGAACATACCAAAAGACACGGACATACATAAGCAGTACACCAAACATCCGGTTTCGAAGTTTGTCCGTGACAGCACGGCACAATGAACAAAAATTAAATGCTGAAGAGATGATTAAACTATTGCAGTTCAAAAATGTTTTGCAGCTCCGGAACCACTAGTTACCTTGGTAGTCCCTACGCATCATACTCACTTCTACTGATGTATTATCCAATGTAAAAGAAAGCAAAAAGGTTGACAGTTATTGAACGAGGATCGGTAATATTATACAGCACCTAGATGATGACCCACTTTTAGGGTCAGATCATCATTTAGCAAAAGTCTTGACTAGTTTTTAACATTGTATTACCTGTTTCCAACCAAGATTGCAGGTTCTTTTACTATTTCTCTGAGGAAATCAGACACTTGGTCCTTCCAAACTGTTGCATCATACTCGATAATAGCTTTCTCGCTCCATCCAAAGCCTAGCAAATCTAGAGCATAGACCTTATACTTCTTTGCCAATTCAGGTATGTTGTATCTGCATAAACAGTACAATCAGCATCAACAACAAACACGATAAAACTTAACATGATATGGCAGTACACCATAAATCAAAAGTTTTGCCAGAATGGACAAAGGGTACTTGAATTTGGATTAATGTCCATGGAGTCTAAAATGCATGCATTTAGTCTCTGAGTCATGATAACCAAAATGCAATATGGATTTCTGGCCGAGTATAAGTAGGTGGCTTATATGTAATATGTCGAATCAGATATGGGAAGAAAAAGAAGATACATTTATAATCCATTTTACAATTCTTGTAGATGGCAACCTGGTGTAGCTTTTAAGTTTTATGTTGTGAAATACATATATATTATATTTCCGCCCAATCAGCAATTGGTCAGAACTGCGACAAATAGTAACAATAGTATTGCAACCATCAAGCTTCTACATTTACAGTGAGAAATTTCAGTGCAGATGTCATATTAGCTCAGATCATCAATCTATGTCTGGACAAAACAATGAAATTTCTAGATATCAATGGGTGTGATGTAAAACCAGGCTCTTGTTGTCGGTCAGTAGAAAACATAAATTCTCATCAGAAAGAGAGGAAGAAAAGGCTAACCTCCAATGAAATGCAGAAGCACCAAATCCATGTATAAGAACAACTGGGCGTCCCATTCCTTGTTCTACATAATGTATCTTGCGTCCCTTCCATGTCCAGAAGTTATAGCCATTGGATCTGAAAGGTAACCTATCCATTCCTGGAATATGAAGAAATCCATCAAATAAGGATTTCTACACATCTGATATCACCCATGATAGAATGAATTCCATATGATAAACCACCAAAAGGGGCATCTAAAATCAGTAAAAATTACAAAGATCCATTCAGAATATTTTAGTGCACAGTAAGAGCTCCTTGGTAGTACCCAGTTAGAAGCATCTTTTGAGTAGAATATCCAGTGAAAACACCAAAAGGGAAGTAAATTCGTTCATGATAATGAACAATAGATCGTAACTTGTTGTATCGAAACATGTCAATCACTATTTACAAAATCCTACACACGATGCAGAGAATCCCTAAAACAAAGATCTTCTCAAAAGACTATGATTTGAACGCCTTTTGACATCATCATTGACTCACATCTCAAAATCCAGTATTTTCCCTTTTGGAAAAGAAGATTCCTGATCACCTCTACCGAAGAGGGTTCAAGGAAAGCTAATAAAGGCAGCAGTCTCGTCACCAATAAGGTAAATAGGGAGAGACCTTGAACAAGGTCAGCAGTCAAAAGGAGAATCGATACTTCGGCGACAATTACTTGCGTCCAGCACGAGAGAAAAGGTGGAGAACAATATAACGTGTAACGAGCTACAGAAGGTAAGAGTCGAGAGTAGACACGCAGCATCGTCACCAATAAGGTAAATAGGGAGAGACCTTGAACAGGGTCAGCAGTCAACAAGGAACAGCAAACGGAGAATGCGATTCCTCCGGATACGAAATTTCTTCTCATCATCCTGCATTTACTACCTGTCAATAGGAGAATCGACGACTTAGTTGAAACGAAAGGTATAAAGACCAAACGAAAACGAGAATCGATGCCGAACCATCAAGACGAATCCTGCTAGAGACGAGACCGAACTTGGGGAAATCTCTTACAGATGACGCCGAGGTTGCGAGGGTAGCAGACATCGGCAAACCAGATTGACATAAAAGAAGGAAACCTAATCCCTAAGAATCGCGAATTGGCGACGAATGTGAACTACAAGTAAAGGGAAGCATTGGCTATCGGGTGTTTGATGCGTGGCTACATGTAAGCCGATGGGGGGCGGATTTAGATTTACCGGATGTCGAGAGTCCAAAATTCCAGTTAAGTGTTTTGTAATGTAGTGAAACGAACGGTAGAGATCGATCGATCGTTGTTGTTATCATATACATCAACGGTGATGGTGCTTCTGCACAGGTAGAAGATGCTCCCCAGCCAAGATTAGGCTAAAGAGAATGACTTGCATGGAAGCGGCAGGCGACCGCTCAAGGATGTTCAAGTTTCCAAGGAAAGCATGTGAGACTCCTTCATTACCCTACCAAACTTTGGTCCAAGAAAACCATATTCTGATTCCTTTCTCCGGGCAGCTTCAGCTCCTATAAATCTGGGCAGCTCAACACATTCCATAAGCGGATTCTGGGAGGTCCGTTCGGAGAAGAGAGTAAAATGCCCAACGTTACACAGCCAATCTCCCCGGCTCCTTCCCATTACGGTTCCAAAGGATCCTTCGGCCCGGTCTTCGTCGTTCTCGCGGCGATCATCGTGCTTGCAGTCGTCGCGTACGTGATCGGACGACTCTGCAATCGCCGTGTCTCTCGGCCAGAAGCTAAGCATAGGCATCGTTCTCAGTCCGCCAGAGGTGACGACATAGAGAATCCGCTCGGCTTCGCTGATCCCACCATGGCAGCTGCTAGAACAAAGGAAGGCAAAGGCAGTGCTGCCACCACGCGGCATGCAGGAGAACGTTCTGCAGGTGCGTCGTGAACCGGCACTGGTTTGCATCTGATGATATGGGTTCGACATTGTTGTGGAATAAAGAAGCATCGTCGACTGGATCGTTTATGGCATCATAGGATTTCTGGTTGATTGTGATTACGTAGGGAGCTGTAAAAACAGGTGTTGCAGTATATTGACAATAGTAATTGTTCCCTATCTATTAGCTACTACTGCAAGAGCTGTTTGATAATAGTAACAAATCTGGCATATATGTAGTTTATAAATATTACGAGAAAAAATTAGAAAAATTATAATGTAAAATACGAAACTCATTTGATTAAAATATGATAATAATAATTGACAGCTGTGGGATTTGAACCCACGCCCTTTCGGACCAGAGCCTAAATCTGGCGCCTTAGACCACTCGGCCAAACTGTCACATGATGTATGTTTGTCAGTTGTAATATTTATTATATCAAATCTAACCATCTCCGTTATTAATTTTAGGCAAACAAAATAAGCCAAAATCTCCATTTGTGCAATTAATTGAATTCTTCTAAACTACTGAGATTTCTTGAATTAGGAAACGAAAACATTTTTATACGAGAAAATGTTTTCTTAAGAGGCATTACTATATGAGACATTTCTCCATCGCTCATCTTTTCTAGACACATTTAACAGAGATATCTGCCCATATATATGTGATACAGTTTTAGGAACTGAGCTCTGGTCGATCATATATTATACATAGACTAACTTTCAGATTGTCCATGAAAGTAGATAAATGAGCTCCAGAAAAGCACAGAGATCAGTCATTCTGGACAAGCCACACAATTTTTAGCACTCACTCTGTCACAATCCTAAGCAGAAAGGCACAACTACGTAGCATTACAACTTGTGCGTCAGTTTGGTGCTCCCCAGAGAAGGTTACAGGCTTGGGCGGAAGAGATAATATGCAGAGATGAGAGCACTGAGGGCGAAAGCAAGGAAAGCCAGGAACGATACAGCTACAGAACCAGTAGCCATGTCGGGAAAGGGATCTCTTCCCCAGTTGGACACCCAGTCTCCAGTGCGAGCAGTGGCCGAAGATGACGATGAAATTAAGAGATAAGCCAATATCTATAATCAGAAAAGAGAAACAACTCATGCAATTATCAATCTGCTCTTGTAAATACAACTATTTTGGTCAGGTTGTAACTTGACAGAAGTCGTAAGTCTAGGAAGAACAGAGCTACTCTAAAAAATAATTATATTTTAGGAACATGCAACTGCAGCACAAGAAAAGGAAGAAGAAAATTTGCAAATGCAAATTGACACGCTAGTCCTTAGCAAAAAAAAAAAAAGCATGATAGTATGTTTACCAGCAAACAAATCAATTACAGAGATACTAAGTTTTCTTAGATTAGTGTAATTATTTATTTTAAAGTTCCGTGCTCAAATTGGTTAAATTCTTATTCTGTTGTACCATGTCAGATTACGAGTAAGCACAAAATTAGAGAGCTGCAAAAGTTTTGTTATACCTTTGTTTAGTCATTTCTCCTTCAATTATTGACCAAAGTATTGTCGATGGTTTGTGATCATAAGAGCAGGTTGTATTAGAAGTTAGTAAATGAAAGCTATAGATGAGACACTGCCTTGTATACATTTTCAAAAAACAATTCAAAAATACAATAATAAGTTACTTAACTATCAAGTTTTAGTTATCACTGAGATTTGTTGAAGGTGATTGTATTATCAATGCAAGTAATAAAACCCAATTTAGTCTTCCTTTCTTTATTTGTAATTTGTATTGACCAATTTTTCTACCAGGTGCCATTTTGGGGGGCAAGAACATAAATGGTGCATTCCTGATCTTATTATCTACACTTTATCCTTTATGCCAAACATTTTTTATACTAAATATGCTCATCTAGTTCTATCCCTTCCAAAGATCCATCTCAATGTTCTCATCTCTCATATTCAGGCGACTAATATTCTAATTAGAGAACCAAGAGCATCAGAACTGACATAAACTATTTTTCTCTAATACAAAGATTGCTTAACAAACATTCAGCACCACCCAATGCCCATCTTCAAATTCTAACCTTACCAGATGACAAATACCTTTTTCAACATCTTAGAAACAATGAAGTCAATGTTTTTTCAAAGAGATTATTCATCTTCTACTTAAACTGCACATGAAATCAATGTTTCTCTTTTCATTATTTAGAATGGTGTCCTCAAAAGATAGCATACACAACAGAGCTTGATCTCAAATGACTGACAAATCACAATCACTATGACTGCACGTCTGCGTCAAATTGACTCTTGCCCTTGTGCAAATGCTCTAATAATTCAGAGAACACACCAAGAAGTTCCTTGCATTTACAATTAATCTTTGAACACGTTTAAAACAACAATAACTGATTTTCCTTGTCATATGCTTGATATCTATCTTTTCTTTATGGGTACAATCATTGTAATGTTACCAGACATCTATCTCAAATTTACCATGCACTATATCTGGCTGCTTAACATCCCATCCATAAAGAATATGGCATTATAATTGTCTTACAAAATTTCCCCCCTAATTTAGAGATACAATACAATCATAAACCACTCCAGCTGCTCCTATCCATTTTATTCTAGTTTTTCTTTAACATATCTTATGCAATTTTTCCATCTACTAAAACACTGAAAACCATGATATCAATTATCTGTACACTTTCCAGATCAACTTTACATTCAATTCCATCATGTCATTGAAATTAAATAAAATACATTTGGTCTTAATCTTACTTTATTTTTGTATTGTATTTGTATCTATCTCCGATTATAGTTTACTTTCATTAGTTAGAATAGTGTCATCAATAAGCAGAGTAGATCATGTAACTTAAGTCTCAAACGGATCTGATAATCTATTTGTTCACTGTGACTGGTCATAAGCATGGACTTAATTATGACATTGCTGCAATGCCATAATGATTCAGTAATCAATTGTCTTTCCTCCTTTATCTCGTAAGTAGTAATTTATAACAAATATCTTTGGATTCAATAACAAACCTATTGAAAATCCCCTTAGTTTCTAAAATAATTCACATTAGATCTCTAGGAAATCCATGGTATGCATTTTCATAATTCAACAAAAATCATCTAGATTACTTTTTCTGAACTTTTCTTTAATTAATTGTTAACCTATTGCTTCCATGGTTAATCTTCCTAGAATCACCAGAAATTGTTAACAAGATCCATTTTATGTGCCATGAAGAGTTCATAATCTTAAAACAGAATGAAAAACAATTTGCTCATTAAGCCATCCTAGAAGTCAAATGGGACTAAACAGGAACGACTAGGCATGCTTCCGACTGCATTACGAAGAGCTTGATATTCGAAACAACTTCTGTCTAAATTGAGAATAATCCCAGTTCGAATACCTGATCCATAGCGAAGTCCAAGTAGTCCCCCATGGGACGACGTATAATGTGCTTCTCCGTCATCATGTAGTGGGCCTGTGCATACACCTGAAATCCTGAGTACACGAACCCGATCACGTTCACGGAGACGCAATACCTGGACCGATCACGGCAAATGATCATCAAAGCTAAAATTGCTACGCCTTAACCAGAAGCCCGGCAATCAAAGGAGAAATCCTGGGCGGAACCATACCGGAATTGCTTGTAGCGGTTGTAGGAGTCGAGAGCCCAACCCTTGTCTCTATCGGCAGCCAGGACGGAGAAGGCGACGAGGCATAGCGCCGCCGCGGCAAGCCGGGCGCCCACCGCCGTCCGCCGCACCGCTTCCTCGCGGCGGTCCCGGTGCAGGATCCCCGACACGACTCGCGACCCAGCTGGCTCCGGTTCCCTCTGCCCGCTCCACGAGTGCCACCTGCTGGGGGCGGAGTTAGGCGGGGCGGGGCTCGCCTCCGCCATCGCCATCACCACAGAAAGATCGTTCCGGCCGAACACGGCGGACGACGGGGGCGAGGTGGAGTGGTCCGGGATGCTGTTGAGAGGACTCGGAGGGAGGGAGCCATCCGCCTTGCGGAGCGGCGATCGACTGGACTCGGTCGCCATGGGGTTTCTGGGGCTGAGGCCAAATGCCTTTCTGGTTAATCCCACTCCATTATAATTTCTTTGGCTGCAGGAAAGGGGCGGTGGCGGAGGGGGACCACCAGAAAAGAAAAAGACTTTTAGTCGCACCGCCACCGTTTATTACCGATGCAACTTTATAGAATAATCGATTTAAGATTAGGGAACTACGTACGTGGGAGAACATACGGCGTGGGTCGTGACATCTGTTCACTTTGGGTATCCCGGTTCGACAGACCGTGGGCCCCGTGTAGGTCGGCCCATGGTACAAACGGGTAACGGGCCAATTGGTCCTAAGGCATGATTTGCTCGGACTACGTTACTTCCCTGACGTCTATATATTTCTTATCACCCCTTCCAAGAACCGGCCTTGACGTCATGAATCATCCCTCGTCAAACACCAAACTATCCCGTAAGTAACGACAAAAGGTGTGTGAGTTCTATCTATGGAGATGCATTATAAAAGTTACCTCTCACATTATAACCACAACTATCACATCTCAGATTTGTAAAAAATAAATAAATTATTTTTTTTTATTTTTAAACTTAAATTGATACTAAATATTCTTTAACTAGAAAAAAAAATCTTCTTGGTGAGGTATAAGTGATAAAAAAAAATCTTTCTCTTCCAAGCTTAAGATCTATTACAATTAATATATTATTTTAAAAATAAATATGTGATAAAATATATCAATACTAATCATATAAGTCAATAATAATTTTAAATAATTATAAAAATATTTTTTAATACTCATGATATATATTAATAATTTAATATTAAATAATAATATATAAATTTATTATGAAACTTATATATAAAAAATAAAAAAAATTAAATAATAAATAAAATCATGCATCAATTACATACAACACATCTCAATGACATATAGATAATAAAGACATAGATCATACCCGATGATATGCTCTTCCAATAATAGATAAAGAGATATATTCTCAATAGCAAATGAAGTAGTATCTCTCACTTGGTAACAATGAATGAAGTGATATATGATAATAATCATATTAATATTATCAATTTAATTTTTAAAAATAATAATAAATAATAAATATATTTAAAAAAAATATTTAGATAAATCTTTTAATATCATAAAATCATAAAGATATAAGATATAAATACACCTCAATAAATGAGAACCCTAATTAGAATAGTCCAATTGAGTTAAACCAAACTCAATTCAATTATGACCTAATTAAACCCATCTCAAATCCCAATAAAATTAGTTTAGATCACTATAGATTGGTCTAATTTTGATTCAATTGATTTCAATAAAATCAAGTTGGTATTGAATCATCTTGAATCGATTTGAATTATCAAATATATCTCATTCAAATGAGCCCAAATCAATAAAAGAAGAGAATATTAGACTATGATATATAGTGGTTATCTAGACTGAATCGATTCACCTAAGCCTTAGACTAGCCATAGTGCTCACACATATAAATCATGATAGCTAGTTGAGTTGAGGTATAACAGGCTAGATAGTGGGGTGATAATTTGTATAGCCCTAGTCGCATAACTGAGTAAGCCTAACTTAATGGGCAAAGTTGAGCCTTACTCATAAGTTGAGCTAAGCCTTATTACTGTACTAGGTTATGCTTTGCTCACAGGTTTAATCGTGCCTAGACATATGGGTTGAGTTATGCTTAACCACATAAGTTTAATCGTGCCTAGACATATGGGTTGAGTTATGCTTAACCACATAAGCTAAGTCATGTTTGGCTACATGCTCTAGGTTATGTTTGGTAATATGGGTTGAGTTGTATTTGCCTCTATGAGTTACACCATACCTAACTATATGCATTGGGCAAATATATGGCCGTATGAGATGAGTTATGCTTAACCACATGGGTAAGATTATACTTGACAATATGAGCTGACACACCTAACCACATGACCTGAATTATTTTTATCATATGGGTTGGATCATACTTAACAATATGGGCTACATCATACCTAGTCATATGGCCTAGATGATTTCTAATTATACATAACCATATATGTTACATCATGATTGATCACTGAGTTATACTTTATTAGATGAGTTGAGTTATGCTTATCCATATGGGTTTAATTATACCTAATCACATGTGCTGGATTATGCTAACCACATGTGCTAGGTCATACTTAACTACATGGAATAAGTTATGCTTGACCACATAGACTAGTTTGGCAAATCAACTTAACTCGGGTCCGACTTCATTTAATCTCAATTATTAAATTATATTATATTATTTTTGAATTATTTTAAAAATGTTATAAAATAATAATTTGGCTTAAATATATTTTTTTCATGAATTAACTAATTTAGATTCATGATTTTAATTTAAAACTAATTAAATCATATAAATTCATACATAATTTATTGAAATATAAATATATAATTAATAAATTAGAACTATTATTAAACCAATTAATCATTCTAACATAATATTTTTTAAATATTATTATTTATTAATTATAAAGTTGTATGTTTAAAATATTATTATACATCATACAAAGTATAATAATTTTAATATTAAATATTTTAAAATATGAATAAAAGTTGATAAAAAATAATTAAAAAAAACTTATGATGTTCCTTTCCTCAATCCTCCTAATTAACAATGAGAGAGGAGGAGCCCATTATGAAAGAGCGAGGGGGAGCCCCTTGAGAAGATAACCCTACAAAGTTAAGTAATAATTTATTTTTTATTTTAGTATCATATATAAAAATATAATTATAATATTTATTTCTTGTGATTAATACATAAAAATAAAATTTAAAAATAATTACCTCCCAAAAATCACATCACTAGTTAGGAAATAAATCAACAAATAATTTCATTGATTGATTGACTAAAATCCTAACTTGTTCTTAAGAAAATAAATTTTAATAATTTTTTTAACATGATTAAGAAAATTAATTTTAATAATTTTCTTATCCATACTATAAGAAAGTTAATAATTCAAATAAAGATAACGAATTAATGGTAACTTGAGAAAGGAAAAATCTTCTATGATTACAACAACCTTCGACCTATACTCCTATTCAAAAATAGAAGAAGATTCTTATTAATTTGTACATCGGAGGAGAGCCTCTCGAGAAACTTTTGATGTCTTTTTCCATAGTATAGGAAGTCATTCACTCACAGAAGAATCGACTCATGGTCAATAGTTTTTTTATCATCGAGGATAAGGATTAGATTCATCAACCAGTAGTACGGGATAGAAGCTCATAATATGCATATGAAAATGACATTCCTCCTAATATAAAGATTTGTTTGGATATGACATATATTTTGTTTGGTATATTTTAAGTTAAATTACCCTACATAGAGATGCGTTCAAGTCCATTATGTTTATGTTAGCAAAAAAAAATTCGTGACAAGTATATTTATTTATTTATAATTTTTTGAGATCCAGCCATTTTATAATTAGGTAGACGATTAATGATTTATGGGATCATACATTCGCTATCAAAAGCTTAGAATAATTAATTTTTAATTAATATTATATAATCGATCTCCTAAGATTAAGTTGACATTCTCATTACCAATATCATAAGGCAGTCTCTCATAATATGTTAATTAAATGAAAGTGAGGTGTTATGTGATAATAGTGTGCCGACCATTAACAGGAATAATTTATGGAATTTCTCCTGTACATTTTATTATATTTACAAGTACTCTTTAGTTGATATCAATTCAAATACAAATTCTCTTATATATTGTCTCATATAACATTCTCTCTTATATATTCTCTAAATGGACTACAAAATAGAATTTAGGCAAAAAAAATACAAACGTATATGACGTGAGCTTCAACGGTTAATATTAATAAAATCAATTAATATATAAAATGCGATGAGTTTCCATAAATCACTACGTGTCCATTTAGAGAAACCACAGCAGACACGCTTTACATACACGTAAAGAGGTGGCGTCCTTTTACGCGTGCATATACGTCGATATATACAATGCCACGTTGGAGTCCATTTACAAATGCTCCGAGCATGCTATGCTGTCCGTCGCCGTTAACCTCCCATTAAACCATCAATCAATTAATTAATTAATTAATATGTCATTAATTAATTATCAAATTTTAATTACCAGATGTCATCTCTCCCTCTTCCGCTTCTTCTAACAACACCCCAAACGCAGAAGGCCAAGATTGGTTGGTTCGGCGATGCCACCACAATATTTTATATCGCATCCTCGCCCGCTCTCGATTGGACGCAGGAACGCGATATTCCCACTCCCCTCATTCGTTCGTCTCCCCCTTCCCTCTAAATACCCCGTCCGACCCTATCGTCCTCCGCTGCTGCTTTCACTTCCTCTCTCCCTCTTTTCTTCTACTCTGCTGCTTCGAGTTTGAAGGACGGCGCGGGAGAGATGGGAGAGTGCGGGGTGCCGCCGTCGCAGCGGGGGCAGCCGGCGACGTTCCGCGACGGCGCCGCGACCGACCGCCGGTTCGTGAAGCACGTCTTTGATAACGTCCACGGAAGCATCACTCTCGATCCGGTATCGTCGCAAGAACTAGGTTTTCGTATGTGATTCCGATGTCGAGTTCTTGACTCTTGATCGTGTTCTGATTCTGGATTGGTTCGGATTTTGAGGGTTTTGTTTGGGGGAATCATTGGGTTTCATCGGTGCCGAACCGCCGTGAACAGTTTCGTTTCTGATTTCTCGCTATACTCCGTCGATAACGTTGTCTCGCTATTCGTCGATGAGATACTATTTTTCGTGCTCCCGTTAAAGAGCGATTCCGTGGCTTGAATCTCCAAACTTGTGGGGATGTGGCAGACTTAGTCTCTGCCAATTTTCTATGGAGAACTCATCCACTTTTACTTCCTAAAATGAAGGCAAGCGGTACATCTGTCGGTCTAATGGAAAATATCTCGAGTTTTGTTGTCATTTAGTTAGGCATTTGGATGCAATATTGTCATCCTCGGAGATTATTCTGCAGACTCGTTCTGAGCCTTGGAATCCGTTGGTTTCGACTCTTCTCTGGATTCCTTGCTTCATTCTCCATTCTACCCCTCTCCTTTCGTCAGCATTCTTCTATACTCTACATCGTATTATTGAGTTCCTTGGAATGGTGGCGATCGTGTTTGGCACATGTTATTGCAACTTTCTCTTGTTGTAGAATATTTGTCACGTGATGACTTGAAAGTTTTACTGGGCAAATCATATTCTACTTGAAGATACTGCTTCACATGTGCAATATTTTGGCAGCACAACTTCTGGTATGGCATAATGTTTCTTGTGAAAGTTCATTTCTGGTGATCTTTATTTCATTGAGAATCTTTGGTGGCTTTAGAATTTCCATGTCTTATTAAAGAAACATATGGAAGAATGTTGTAGGACTCCACATAAGTAGTGGTCTTGTGCTATTGTTGCCGAAACTGATACAGCAACAACAAGCTGTAATGCCCCAACTTTTTGTGTCTGTCAAGTTGTGGACGTTGAATTATAAATATTGGGCTTCGTTCTTTTTTCTTTCTTTTGTGTCTGTCTTCTCCTTTCTTTTCCGTTTTGTTATTCTATAATAGATGTCTCTGTTACTACATATCAATTTCTTACCAACATTTTGCCCTCTTCTGGTTAATTTCAGCTGAGCTTGAAGTTTATGGACACCGAACAGTTTCAGAGGTGAATTTGATTTTTCACAAGAATTTTGCTACGTATACTGGTGTAATTTTCTTTCCTGATTTTGCATTTTATTACAAGATGCAGGTTGCGGGACCTAAAGCAGCTGGGTAGCCCCCTCCTCTCTCTCTCTCTCTCTCTCTCTCACTTTCCGGTTCTTCTCATGAAGCTCTTTTATTTTAGATTTGCGATCTTGTTTATGAATCTTAAACTTATAAAATTTGAAAAGAAAGTTAGTTCCATTGGGAATATTTTTAGAATTGATCACCACATTTTATCTTTATGTTTTGATATGTCCCTAAATTATAATGTCACATGCTTAGAGGGAGTATATATGAACTATATTGGTGGTAAGTTTTGTTATGGCCTCTTATTCTGATTAACTTGTATTGTTAATTTTCTGTGTAACAAGTGTATAACAATAGTAAAGTAAACATTGAATACGTAAGTCATGTGTGTAGTTGATTTTACAGTTATAAACTGAACATACGTTAGGAATTAAAAAAAAAAAAAACCAAGCGTACCACGTGGAATTAATCTACTTGTATTATAAGCTATAATTTGGTGCGAAGCTATCATGTGAAAATATTTTTTTGTGTGACTCATTGTTTGGTTAAAATGTTTGGAGATTGATGAAGATATTATTTATAGAGTAAACATTGGACGATTAAAATGACGAGGGGTGTAAGGAGTCTTGTGTAATCATCGTATATATTTGAGAGTAAAAAAAAACTTTATAAGATAATTATGAGACCAACGATGTTTTATGGATCTGAGTGCTAGTCAGTTAAGAAAAAATATATATAAAAAAGTTTATGTTGTCGAGATGAGAATGTTGAGGTGGAAACGTGGAGTTACAAGGAAAGATAGAAAAAAAAAATATTTTTACTCGTGAATAACTAGTTATCACTTCGATAGAGGATAAGATGAGAGAAAATCGTTTAAGATGTTATGGGTATGTACTAAGGAGACATCCGGATGCGATAGTTAGAATAGTGAAACAATTAATGATAGTGGTACAAGGAAAGATAGAGGAAGACCTAAAAAGATTTTAATAGAAATTATAAACAAAGACTTAAGTATTCTAAGCTTAACTAAACATATGACTTTCTACATATCTCAATGGCATCAAAAGATCCATGTAGCTGACCCTAGATAGTTCGGACTTACAGTTTTATTGTTGTTGTTTGTTGTTATTGTTAAATCATTGTTTGGTAGAGTAATTGCAAAGAATTATAATTTTATATACTGCAGAAATTACTTGCGTTTAGTTCTACCTCACACTGTACTCAGGTGTTTGTTTCTCTGCACAATCCGTAAGATTATCATAGTTTGTTTGTTATGAATGGTGCTTCCTTTGGAAGTATATGGAAAGTTCCAGGAATTTTGATTTATCTGCAACTCCCTTTAAGAATGAACACTAATATATACATATTTCAGGTCTTACATGCATGGTCTATCCAGGAGCTGTACACACTCGATTTGAGCATTCCCTGGGTGTTTATTGGCTTGCTGGGGAGGCAGTTCGTTGTCTTCAAACGTACCAAGTCAGAAGCTGCTTTCAGTTTTATTTGCTTATTATACAAACTTAAGAATTTATATTGCCGGTCCATACTGAATACTCTTGTACTTGCTGCTGCTGTATGTTAGTATTTCTTTGGTACAGTCAGTATGCTATGTACCGGCATTGAATTGGATCAGTAAACACTGCTCAGCATGCTTCCATATTAGAATTCTTGGTTTAAAATATCCTAATTATTTGGGAGCATCTCTTAGGTAATTGTCATGCCTGCAGGGATCAGAGATCGACATCGACTGCTATGATGCCCAGACAGTTAAACTTGCAGGTAACTCTGATTAGTTTTGATCAAGTCTTTTAAATTAATATAATAATTTAAAAATTCATATAATATTTTAATTGGTATATCACCTTTTTTTTATCTGTAGGACTCTTGCATGATATAGGCCATGGACCTTTCAGCCACATGTTTGAGCATGAGTTTTTTCCTCAAGTCCTTCCTGGATCAAAATGGTGATTTTTGTTTCGATAGTATATTGGTTTTTATTTTAAATTTTAGAAGAACAAATTGTGCTTGTTCCATCCAAGCTTTGTGAAAACAAACTTTTGGGATCATGAGTTCCATTTTTGAGTTCTTCCTGAAGAAGAAAGGTGATTTTTATGTTAATAGTATATTGGTTCTCTGTTTAAATTATGGAAGTTATAGTTGACTTGACACTTGTTTCATCCTAAAGGAGATCTTGAGATAGCATCATGAATACTTTCATAGTCTTATGGTATCAACTTCTCTTAACAATTGTAGAAAAATTTAAGATCACATGTGCCTGATTTCTGAACCTTTCATAGATTGTTTATTTTCTGTTTTCTGCCAACTTGTTCCTTTTCCACTTAACTTGAAGAAACTTTTCTATTGTCCTTCATTGTTGCTTCTTCATTGAGTTATTGTTACTCGTGTGATTCAACTTTGGAAAACTAAAGCAATGCTAGTTGATCCTTTTCTCTGCAAAAACAAGTCTAGCTGATTTATTGTGCAGCATGAAGTTCATTTGTTTTTATTTTGAAAAAGAACTAAGTACCACCGAAGCTTTCCTTTACATTCCCTTACATTTCACTTTATTTAGGAATAATTTAATTGCATAGAACGTTATATCTTATGTTCCCTTATTGGTGATACTATATTTATGATTGCTTTTGTCACAGGTCTCATGAGCAGATGTCAGTGCAGTTGGTGGACTACATGGTTGATCAGAACCATATTGACATTGATTCTGATTGCCTTAGAAAAGTTAAAGTAAGAAATATTTTTAGCATCACAACCTTCTATTCTTTTTGGACAGCGTGCACAAACATTTTGTAGCTTAATGATTATGAAACTTTTTTATGTTGGATATATAACTAGTTTCCAAGGTAATTTTGTAGTGCCTGGTCATTTGTTTTTTAGATTACTTCCCCTACAGTTTATGATCTTGGTAATGTCTTGATGCACTTAAATGTCAAATGAGCTGGGTTTTGTTTTTATTTTTTTTATCTCAAGTAAAATGGACTTTTTTGGCCTCACATTTTCAATGATTCTGTAGACAGCTATCAGTAATTGCATATAATGTGATTACAATGGTTCTGTAATATAATTCATATTCATGTTTCAAGAATCACAATTGCAACAATAGAAATAGAACATCCAGTCCCAACTATTGGCTTGGATCATCTTCTGCTATATTGCTTTAGCAGTGGTAGCATCTTCCATTAAATTTCTAGAACTTGTTGGCCTTTCTTTTGCCTTTATGAAATCCTAGTATGAGTTTCTATTAGGATATGTACCTCTTCCGTTACTTTCATAGTGTCATGCACTTGGTATACGTACAATTATAATTGTTAACAGCTTGATTAATGCATCTATCATTGTGATAATTGGCTTGGTAGCATTGTCCAATTACTAACATTAAGTTCATCAAAATATTAGGATATGATAATCGCTAGTTCAAAGTTCGATGTGAAAAAGGTAAGTCTTTTTGCCTTTGGCTCGCTTACATTATCTAGTCATTCAGTTCACGGCTCAAATATTGTTTCTGCCCAGAGTTCAGAAGAGAAGCATTTTCTGTATGACATTGTTGCTAATGGTCGCAATGGAATTGACGTGGACAAGTATGGAAACAATTTTATCAGATTGAGGTTATCTGCAGCAACTATAAATCGGTCTTTTCAAGTCACTAATTGCTGTGGAGGTCAATATCTGCAGGTTTGATTATATTGGCCGTGATTGCAGAGCTTGTGGTCTTGGCTGCAACTTCCAGTTTCAAAGGTAAGCAACATCTGTACTGTATTCATTATTTTCTGCATGCAATTTTTTAATATTTTGGATAGGATATCCTTGTTTTAATCAAGCAAGATGGTTATTCTTACTAATATTTTATACTATTTTATGGGTGAGGGCCTTGATGCATAAAGTTGATCCTCTTTGATGTGGGCATCATAGGCTCGAAATATGAAAATAGCCACTCGTGGAGATAAGTCTGTGTATTCTCATCCCTTTTCGGATCTTTCATTGGTGGATACTTGTGCAGTCGGCTGTTTTCTTTTCTTTCAGAACATCTATCTCTTGTTTTTCACAAATGATGATATGTTAAATGACACGCATGCATGTTTAAGGGTTTCTTCTTTATTTATGCATGTAAATCTATGGTTCTTATATCAAATCATCATTGTATTACCTACTCAATATCATAATTTGTTTCTTTTTTGTAGCTTCTGGAACCCCTTGAGCTGTGTTACAGGTCACTTTGCTCTTGTGGTGATAGAACTATTGCTGATGGAAGCCTTCTTGACTTCTTGCGCCAAGTATCTACATTTGGCCTTTGTCTTGTTAGACTTGATATCAGGCAAGAATCTGATAGGCACACTGATGTTCTTGATGCTATCACAAATCATCTTGGAATTGGGTCGTATCATGAGTGGCCTGAAGTAAAACGTCAGGAATGGTTGTTATATGAACTCAGAGGCAAGCGCCCTCTTTTTGGTCCTGACCTTCCACAAACAGAGGAAATTGCTGATGTTTTGCAGACGTTCCATGTCATAGCAGAACTTCCTTCCGATAGTTTTGGAGCCTACATCATCTCAATGGCTACTGTTCCATCAGATGTGCTTGCAGTGGAGCTCCTGCAACGTGAATGTCATGTGAAGAAACCACTGAGAGTTGTGCCACTATTTGAAAAACTTGCAGATCTTGAGGCAGCGCCTGCTGCTTTAGCTCGATTGTTTTCAATAGACTGGTATATGAACAGGATTGATGGAAAGCAGGAGGTTATGATTGGTTATTCTGATTCTGGGAAGGATGCTGGTCGTCTTTCTGCAGCTTGGCAATTATATAAAGCTCAAGAAGAGCTTGTGCAGGTTGCTAAGCAATATGGCATTAAGTTGACAATGTTTCATGGACGAGGTGGGACTGTCGGAAGAGGAGGTGGTCCTACACATCTTGCTTTACTCTCTCAGCCACCAGAAACAATTAATGGATCACTTCGTGTGACAGTTCAAGGTGAAGTAATTGAGCAATCATTCGGTGAGGAGCATTTATGCTTTAGAACACTTCAACGTTTCACTGCAGCAACTCTCGAGCATGGAATGCACCCTCCGATTTCACCGAAGCCAGAGTGGCGTGCGCTGATGGATGAGATGGCTGTGGTGGCCACAGAAGAGTACAGGGCAATAGTTTTCAAGGAACCACGTTTTGTTGAATACTTCCGACTGGTAAGTAGCCTTCCTGATTTTTTACTTGATTTTTCCATATAGTGTTGTTCATTCTGTACCATTCCTGTGGTTCTGAAATATGATTGGTAATCCTGGAAAGATGTTGTAGACAACTGCTAGAAGTGTTGTCCCAGTTCTCGTTTGACAGTGTTAATTTGGTCATGATATTTATTGCTGCTTTTGCTTGATTAATTAAGGTCACAAGTCGTGGTTTTAGTCATTCTTGTATCTGGTTATTTGGTCTATCATGTAACTAACGTATTATGCATTCCTCATCATGTCTTGAACTAGTAAGTTAGTGCTGCATGATTTCACATGAAAACAGCGAATATTGGCATCAAGATAATAAGTCTTTCTCCTTATAATTTGCAGGCCACACCTGAAACAGAATATGGTAGGATGAACATCGGCAGTCGGCCATCAAAAAGGAAGCCTAGTGGGGGGATAGAATCTCTTCGTGCAATTCCATGGATATTTGCTTGGACTCAGACAAGGTTTCACCTTCCCGTGTGGCTGGGCTTTGGTGCAGCGTTCAAGCATGTCATGGACAAGGATATCAGAAATCTTCAGACACTAAGGGAGATGTACAAGGAGTGGCCCTTCTTCAGAGTCACAATAGATTTGGTTGAGATGGTCTTTGCAAAGGGAGATCCAGGGATAGCTGCCTTATATGACAAATTACTTGTTTCTGATGAGTTATGGCCATTCGGGGAGCGACTGAGAGCCAACTATGAAGAGACAAAACACCTTCTTCTTCAGGTGAACTCTGCTTAATTTTTATGCAGTTCATTCTTGATTTGTTGTATCAACACCATGCAAATTTTTTCTGTCATGAGGCATGACTGTGCGAACTTTTATAGGTTGCTGGTCACAGGGATCTTCTTGAAGGTGATCCTTATCTGAAACAACGTTTACGGCTGCGCCATGCTTACATAACAACTCTAAATGTCTGTCAAGCTTATACATTGAAGCGGATGAGGGATCCCAACTTCCACGAAAATGTGAAGGCCAAGGATATCGAGTCAAATGATTCGGCATCAGATCTCGTGAAGCTGAATCCAACTAGTGAGTACGCGCCGGGCCTGGAAGACACTCTCATCTTGACAATGAAGGGCATTGCTGCTGGCATGAGGAACACCGGTTAGATGTGTCCTTTGCTATCCTTTCCAGTATCATGTGCTTGTGCTGACTTTTTATTGATGTTGAAGAGTCCAACAGTTGGTTTACAAACTGTTTGTAACTTTACGTATCTATTCACTTCGCTTGTCGTCGTGCAAACCGGTCATAGTTTATGGGTTAATTATATATTATCTCCTTAGTTAACTACTTTTAATGTCACGATCGTTACACTTTTAAAAGTTGTATTGACATTATCATAGTTACAAAAGTGAAACATCTAGATCCATTTACTCTAACGATATTAGTTTTAACATTGAAAACTTAAAAATAAAGGGTAAAAAGATAATTTTAACGTTCGATAGCGAACAATGATGTTGTTGGCATAATTGCCTAACCACCTCTGACGATGATAAAGTCCACTCTCACAGTGACGCCACCTGCCTCCACGAGGAGCGCATCATCGATCCCATCATCGCCCCCCGCCCCCCGCCCCCCCCACATCGCTTTGCATCTACATTGATACCGACGCAATTGTTGAGCGACAACTGCATCGACGTTGATACAGATGGTGGTCGCTATTGTGGCGTCTACAGTGAAGATGGTGGCTACCTTGTTTTTGACCCATTGGGTGGATCCCAACCTTGACCTAAAGTTGGGGTCGTCAAAGCTCCTGTCGCTCACCTCGCTGTCGCGTTAGTTCTAACAATATCTCTCGTTGAGCGACCTTTTCGCTCTATATCTACATTAGCATTGACGCAGATGCAGAGCGACACAATTAATGTAGATGTAGAGCAAAAAGATCACTTGGCACGAAGTGATGCTTGAATTGACGCGACAGCGGGGTGAGCAATAGGAGCTTCAATGACCCCAACTTCGGGTTAAGGCTGGGATACGCCCGATGGGTCAGCAACAAGGCAACCACCATCTTCATCGTAAACGTCGCGACGACCACCACCATTTATGTCAATGCAACATAGTTGCCAAGCGGCAACTGCGTTAGCATTGACGCAAATGTAAAGCGGCAAAGAGCGGGCAACGATGAGGTCAGCGGAGCACTCATAGAGGCAAGTGGCATCGCAATGAGAGCAGACCTTAACATTGTCGGAGACAACCTAGCAACTACATTAACGTTGATACCAACAATGTCATTTGCTACCGAACATTAAAATTTTTTTTTATTTTTTATATTTATATTTCTGTTAGTAAAACTGACATCGTCATGATAAATAGGCATAGATATTTTTACTTTTATAATTATAAAAATATTAATATAATTTTTTAAAATATAAGAATCGAAATATTAAAGTTAACTCAATATCTAATTGGTTCTAATTTATGAATGCTTCTATTGTACTTCTTGAGTGTACCCATTTATGGATCTCTGACTTGTGTTGCTTTCGAGGAGTTAGAACAGTTGGGTTGGAAGCAGTTGATAGTGTGTTGTTGCACTCGAATCTCATAGTCAAAGATCGACACCACTCGTCCACGTGACGCTCCGATACATAAAGCAAAAGATTCGTGCTCATCGCCCCACGTAGTCCTTCGATGCGACGACCCACCTACTTCCCGGATCCCCTATCCAACATCCCTTAATCGCCGGCCACACGTGGCGCCGTTTCAGCGGTACATCGCCGTTGCCCGCCGGAGGTGCGCCATAAGATCCGGTAAGGCGGCGTCGGAGCCTTTTCTTCCGACCAGCGAACGCCTCGCCATGCCGTCTAATTACGCGGCGCGGTTCGATCGCTGGGTTCTGGTGCTTCATGTCGTGCTTCTCACACTTGTATGTTGGACTGAGTACCTGCACGTACGTAGATCTTCCAAGCAGCCATGGAGGAGTAAAACAAGCTCAAGCGAGCGAGATCAGCGTGCGTGGCAGCTTCTGATGATTTTTTCTTGATTCTTTGATAAGGTTGGAATCGTGACTCGGTGAGGTATCTCCTTTTTTTGAACTTTAAAGCTTTCCTTCCTTTTCCTTCGCTTTATGGTCTTGTCTGCCCCTCAACCAGCTCTATACATACCAGCAGTGTAGAGGCTACTGTGCACGCAGATCCACTCGACTGTTCCAAATCGTACCCTTCCAAGTTCTAAAGATGACGGTGAGCTTCCATGACTTGCGTCTCATTTCTTCTGCTTTCGATGACTTTGGCTTTGCTTGATGAACAGATCGTCGAGATGTGTGTACACATGGACTGCTCGGGGTGCGAGAACAAGATACGAAAAGCCCTCTCCAAGCTACAAGGTAGGAGAACTGGCGCTAACCATTCTTAACGCATCGAGTTCATGGCTCGTGTGAGATGGTCATGTTGCAAGCTTGATGTGTTGCAGGGGTGGACAGCGTAGACATAGACATGGTGAGGCAGAAGGTGACGGTGACCGGGTGGGTGGACCAGAAGAAGGTCCTGAAGGCGGTGAGGAAGACGGGGCGAAGGGCGGTGCTGTGGCCGTATCCTCTGGACGCGGAGCACAACGTCTACACGCAGGGATGCTACCATCTGCAGCACCCGACGCCGGCTCACCGTCTGCTCTTCGACGCCGAACCACACTCTTACAACTACTACAAGCACGGGTACGACGACTCCACCTTGCATGGCTACTACCAGCAACCAGCGCACACCCATATCATCGAGGAGGAAGCCCGCGTTCGCTTCAGCGACGACAACCCTAATGCTTGCTCGATCATGTAGCTCATGCATGTGTCACACAGGACAGAGTAAGAGAGGAATTAGTTAAGATGGTACGAGCATAGGAGATTAAATAATTAATATTAATAGCACTGAAGAATATTACTAGAAAGTATAGATTGCTTTGTTGAGAGCTATCTTCTTGTGGTTGTTCTCCGAATGTCAATTGTATACGTATAT